>NC_054699.1:43864458-43947828 GCF_016097555.1 Gigantopelta aegis | reverse complement strand
GACTGCTTGCTCTCAAATTAAAACAACAAACAAACAAACCACAAACTATTCAGAAGTTCTGTCTAAACTAGTGTCACATACATCTGGATATGATATGTTCATTATGTGCCTGCTATACTTGAACAAAATAAATTATAAACTGTACAGAGAGAAATACAACTCTTCTCTTCATTTTTCACTAACTTCCATACCTTACATTATTTTTATTAGAAAATATATTTTGTTGTAGCCTACATGATACAAAAAGATTTAACACAAAGAGAAACACATCTAAACTAATTTGGTATCTATCATGATTGCCCCTGTGTGTGCATTAACCTCGCCGTGGTGCAGGGGTGAACATTATTTTATAGAATGGCCAATAAATGCACAAATCCTCGTTTGAGGCATCTTGTTGGCCGTGAGGTGCATCTCGTAATGCTGGAGTTGGGTGCATATCTGCGGGTATGTTTTCTAGCAACACACCACTTTGGCCTGGAGTTCAGCCAGACGGGTGGTCAGGGAGACCCGACCTGATCAATCGGCTGGTCATGTCAAGCTCAAGAGCAAACAACCTTTGTTTTGTTTATATAGCCAAGAACAAACATTGTTTTAGTTACCTTTTGTATCTGTTGCTCTTGGGGCGGTGGCTAGGGTCAATCAGGTGCTTGATTATTTCATTGCCTGAGTATATTAACCATGTATCCCTGGCATGGGTGTCTGGTGGTTATCCGCAGCTCCATGTCCCCGTGGTGGGTGGGGAGCATGGTTGATGAATCTTTTCCCCCTACATTATGGCTTCAAACCATTCTAATACTCTTGATGGGACCCTAAAAAGGGTCCACACCGAGGTTTCAGATTCTTCATCATCTGATGAAGAATCTATGACTACTGTATCAATTGTGAAAAAATCGAAGGTGTTAACATCAGATTCCTGGCCAAGGTTTCTGATGACCGAGCCTTGCTGTACAGAAAGGGCTTGTTGGCTTAGCTGGCGAGCCTAAAACTGTCAACAAATTGAAAAATGGATCGCTGTTGGTCGAATGCAGCACTGAGAGTCATTCAAAGTGCTTCCTGAAATCAACCAGTTTTTGTAATATCCGTATCATTGTAACGCCACATTCCTCCCTAAACTCATCAAAGGGGGTGATCCGGTCTCGTGACTTGGAAGGTGTATGTGATGATGAAATTTGTGAAAATTTGTCATCACAGGGTGTTTCTGTGGTCAAAGAGGATTAAGGTTCGTAGGAATAATGAATTAGTTCCTACGAATACCTTTATCCTAAATATTAGAGGTAAACAATTGGAAGACTTAATTCTCAAAAACGACTTACTTTTATTTAATGATAAAAGTCGTACATATTTTCATTCTGCAAGTGGATCTTTCACTTCCATAGATTTAACTCTTTGTAGTCCATCAGCATCTGTGCAGCACTCGTCTGCAACAATTTGCCATTACGGATGCTGATGATCCCATGTCTTTGTTCACTTCCATCTTGAAGGACATTGCAGATGAAACTATTCCTAAGACTTCGGCAGTACCAAAGCGTTTCAATAAACCATGGTTTAATGATACGTGCAAAGATGCATTCAAAGAGCGAAACAGGTTGCTTGAGCGGTTCAAACGTGAACCTACATCAGACAACCTGGATGCATTTCGTATTGCTAGGGCTAAGGCTCGCAGAGAGATTAGACAGAGTAAGAAAACATCTTGGAGAACTTTTGTCTCGAAACTGAATTCACAAACATCAGTAAAATCTGTCTGGAATAGGATCCGTAAAATCAAAGGTAAAGAATCCAGTAATACAGTTCATCATTTGTCTGTCAATGATACGGATGTCACGTCTCATCGTGACATTGCTAATGCATTGGCAGACAACTTTTCTCATAACTCATCTTCTGCTTTCAGTACAGATGCTTTTACATCTGTCAGAACTACAGCTGAAAAGCAGTCCATTAATTTTTCATCTGAAAATGCTGAAGTGTACAACAGGCGTTTCTCTATAGAGGAATTGCAGGATGCTCTTCGTAGGGCCCATGATACTTCAGTAGGTCCAGATGAAATTCATTATCAGTTGTTAAAACATTTACCTGAATCATCTTTGATGGTTCTTTTGAATATTTTTAATAACATCTGGATTTCTGGTGACTTTCCTTCTGATTGGAGGAAAGCTATTATCATTGCTATTCCCAAGGCTGGTAAGGATCCAACCAATCCTACTAGCTATCGCCCTATCGCTTTGACAAGTTGCATTTGTAAAACCATGGAACGCATGATCAATCGTAGACTTGTCTGGTATCTTGAATCTCACAAATTGCTCACTAACGTGCAATGTGGGTTCAGATCTAGACGGTTGATCATCTTGTTAGATTTGAAACGTTTTGTAGGGAAGCTTTCATCCATAATCAGCACTTGGTTTCAGTGTTTTTTGATTTGGAGAAAGCTTACGACACCACGTGGAAGTATGGGATTTTAAACGACCTCCATGGCATGGGCCTAAGAGGTCGACTTCCAGTTTTTATATCTGTTTTTAAGAGATAGATCTTTTAAAGTCCGGGTGGGGTCGACTTTGTCCGACATTCACCCACAGGAGATGGGTGTGCCTCAAGGTAGTATCCTGTCTGTAACTCTATTTTATGTGAAAATTAACAGCATCACCCAGTGTTTAACACCTGGTATCGATTGCTCGTTATATGTCGATGATTTTCAGATTTCCTATAGATCGTCCAATATGAGTATCACTGAACGTAAGTTGCAGCTTTGTTTGAATAAACTTCATCAATGGGCAACTGACAATGGCTTTAGATTCTCAAAGGCAAAAACGGTTTGTATGCATATCTGCCAGAAAAGAGGTCTTCACTTAGATCCACAGTTGTTTTTGGACAAAAATCCAATTCCAGTTGTGGAGGAGACTAAATTTCTGGGGGTTATATTTGACAGGAAGCTATCTTTTGTGCCCCATCTTAAATATGTTAAAAAGAAGGGCTTAAAAGCTCTCAATATTTTAAAAGTTATTGGTAATACGGAATGGGGAGCAGACCGCAAGGTTATGCTCCGTCTGTATAGATCTCTTGTGAGGTCTAAACTTGATTATGGATGCATTGTGTATGGGTCGGCACGCAAGTCTTACTTGCAGATGCTAGATCCTATACACAATCAGGGACTTAGGCTTTGTCTTGGTGCGTTTGTCTTGGTGCGTTTAGAACATCACCTGTACAGAGCTTGTACGTTGATGCACACGAACCTTGTTTGGGTGCTAGACGTGCAAAGCTTTCTCTGCAGTATGCTGCCAAGATTAAATCTTTACCAACACATCCAGCTCATGATGCGGTGTTTGACAACAAATATATGAAGTTGTATGATGCAAGGCTAAATGCTATTCGTACATTTGGTCTTCGCATTAAGCGTTTTTTATCGCTTTCCAACATTGATTTATCAGACGCTTTGGAAACAACTTCATTTTTTGTTTTGCCACCACGGTGTATTACACCACCTAAAATTGTATTTGATCTTTCGCACCTAAAGAAAGATCGTACAGATGCTGTTGTGTTTAAACAGTTGTTCATGGAAATTCAAGACAAGTACCGTGATTACATTCCTGTGTATACAGATGGATCATGGGATGGAAATTGTGTGGCTTGTGCTACAGTCTTTCCATCAGACACAATACTTTCCATGAGACTGACCGACTCAGCCCAAACTTCAGCACTAAAGATCGATGCTGTCATTAAAGCCTTAGCTGAAATCAAGGATTCTAGTGCATCCAAATTTATTATTTTTACTGATTCACTTTCGTGTCTCCAAGCTTTAAGTAATATGAAGCTGGACCATCCCTTAATTGGGATGGTGATACGAAAGTGTGTCTTTTTATCTATTGTGAATAAAGACATTGTATTTTGTTGGGTGCCCAGCCATGTTGGCATCAGGGGTAATGAAAAGGCAGATTCAGCTGCCAAGTCTGCTTTGGATTTGCCTCATGCCAGGGTTGTTGTACCTTATACTGATTTTAAAAATAATATCAACCAATTTATCTTTTCGACTTGGCAACGTGATTGGGACGGTGAGGTTGCGAGCAAGCTTCATGCTATCAAGCCAGTCTTGGGAGAGTGGCAGTCCTCCTATAGACAGTGCAGGAAGGATGAAGTAGTCTTGTGGCGTGCCCGCATCGGTCATACTCACTTGACGCATTCATTTATCTTAAAGAAAGATCCTCCACCTCAGTGTGAGTACTGTCAGTGTACTCTGACGGTACACCATATTTTGGTGGAGTGTAAGCATCTTCATGAAATTCGAAAATATATTTTTGGTCAAAGTAATGTGATGGAATCATTTCGATTCCATCCTGAACGCATTTTACAATTTTTACGTGACACCGAGTTTTATTCTAAATTTTAATTATTTTTACACAGTCCTTTACACTGTGTTTTTATTTAACTGTTACATTTTTATTTAACTGTTACATTTTTATATTCATGTTGATCATAAACCAATTGTTTTTGCATTTACCATTGTTTGACACCCAATAGCCGATGTATTTTTCGTGCTGGGGTGTCGTTAAACATTCATTCATTCATTCATTCATTTAAAGCATTTGCAATTTCGGATTGGAGTCGAAAAAGGTGGTCGGAAGTAGAGTGTTTTTTTCTGAAGCCACTCTGATATATGGTCAAAAGATGATTACTTTCTAAGTAATAGCTGAGTCTGGAATTAACCATGGCCTCCATGGTTTTGCAAACACTGGATGTTAGTGAGATGGGACGGTAGTTAGATGGGTTAGTTAAATCTTTCCCTTTCTTGGGGAGGCTGACAACCTCAGCATGTTTCCATGCTAAGGGGAGATAACCCTGTTTCCAGGCTTTATTATAAAGTTCCAGGAAAAGTCTGAGGGTAGCTTCAGGTATATTTTGGAAAAAGAGATAGCTGAATTTATCAGGACCAGGGGCGGTACCCTTCCTGTGAGCAAAAGCCTCAGTCATTTCCTGGAGGGAGAATGGAATATTATAATCTATAATATGTTTAGAAAATTTAGCATCCAGGGGAACTTTATAGTTTTTTTCTATATTTTCTTTTATATTAGAAAATTTTAGTGGGAAGTTACCATTACTTGAATTTTTTTGAAAGGTTTGTCCAAATATTGTAGCTTTTTGTTGATTAGTGGTGTAGTTTATTAGCTTTTAATAGAGAGGATTTAGCAAGAGTTTTTCCCTGAATGCGTTTTATTTTTGCCCATACTTCTGTAACCCTAGATTGACTATTTAATGATGAGCAAAATTTATTCCATGAATCTTTTTTAAGTCTAAACAATTCTTGTGTAACTTTAAATTTACTTTCTTTAAATTTACCTAGATTATCCGGAGTTTTGTCACTCTGGTAATTCTTACGTATTTTATTTCTGTATTTAATAATATTAGCTAGATTATCGTTCCACCAAGGTACTGAGTTATATCTGACTTTAGCGTTTGATATTGGAATAGTTTTATTTGCTATTGTTGTAATATTATCAATCAAGTTTTTATTAAATTCATCTATATTATTACTTCTAATATCCTCCGGTCTAAGATTCAAGCATAGTTGATAGAAACCTGGCCAATCTGCTTTAACAGTTTCTATGAATTGTTCAATAATAAGCCCTTGTTTATCGTTAGTATTAGATCCCCATAAAGAGTTACGGCAGTTAAAATCTGCTAGAATAATTAACTTATTTATTTGTGTTTTAGAGATAGAATCCAGGTAGTTATTTATAGTAAGTTTATTATGTTGGCTGCCTGGGTGAACATAAAAATTATAAATGTCTACATTCTCGACTCCGCCATACACTGTAGTGCCCAAGACCTCAATATTATTTTTGGTATCGTTGAGCGGGATGCGGGAGTAAGACAGGTCATTCCTGATGAAAGTAGCTATGCCTCCTCTAGTAGAAAAGTTATTATTGTAAAAGAACCCAAAATACCCCGGAATATTAAAATTACTAAAATATTTTTTATTTTTTATTTTATCTTGATTACCATTATCTAGCCAGGTTTCTTGTATGCAAATAACATCTATGGCCGGTTTAGCATCTACTATATATTTCTTTAATTCGTCTCCATGGTTTAATGATTTAATACCTTTAGCATTCCACTGGAGAATGGCCAAACCTTTAAATTTATCTATTTTAATTTTAGTTTGTTTATTAGCACTGTTGTTGTTATTATTATTATAACTATTATTTACACTATTGTTATTGTTACTGTTATTGTTAAGTTTAGTTAAATATTTAGGTGTAGCTTTATTTCTCGTGTCTCCCATAATTAGTTTGAAGCAATACTAGTTATAAGCTCTATTAGTTTATTTAATCTAATCTATATTGTGGTGGCTAGGCGTGGAGACAGGAGTTGGTTTGGCCATTCTCGGTGCATTCTAAGTATTTAGTAGCGTCCAGCGACTGCGCGGACCGACTAGTAGACACCGAAAATGGGCCGTGTTCTGACTGGCTGAATTTCGATTCCTTCGGATCTAACTAGAAAAACCTAAGTCTACGGAGACTAACTGCACCTAACATCATGTCCGGACTAAGAATTTAAACCCAAAAATAAGTTTGATTGCTCGGCCGAAAAGGTTTTAAGGTGATTTGAGCAAATGAACGGGCGCCAAAGTAAAATGCGTTGGACTATTTATAAAAAAATAAACATAAGAATTTGGAAGCTCGATCAAAACGTGTTTAAAGTCCAACTAAGCCCAAAAAGGAGGTTACCTGTCCTAGTTAAGGTTGGCGCAGCAGGATTCATGGCGAGTTGATGGACTGTTCAGGCTTGAAGTTGGGGAGTCCTTCGGTCAAGACCTGGATGTTACGGTCGATGGCTCCTGGGTAGATGCGGTGGATGGTCCCGTTTGACGGCTCCTGGGTAGATGCGGTGGATGGTCCCGTTTGACATCGATGGCATCAGGAGCCCCTGCCTGTACAGTCCTTCCTGCTGAGCTGTCACATAAAGTTTGTCGGAGTTTAGGGCACCTTGTAGCGGGTACTTCCCTTGTCCGGATGGAAGTTGGCGCCAGTGCTTGTCGTCCCAAGGTCCCTTTAGATGTTTGTTATCGGTGAAGTCACCGATAACCGCCCCCGTGTATTTCGTTGGCAGTCTGTCACAAACGAGAATCCAATCGGATTCATCAGACGTCATCGGTATGGTGGTCGATGACATCTTCCTCTTCTTGAATTCTCGCTGGACCGCCGTGGTTTCAACAACAACTACCGGAGGTAGTGGTGGACTTGCCGGTGGCTCATCAATGACCACGTGGCCCGTGTCCATGGTACTCGGTAGATCGACAGAAGGGGCCGCCACTGTCAGTGGAGCTGACAGCTTTGGTCCCCCCTGGGTCTTTCCTGGCGAGTGCTTCGATCGAGCAGGTAAACTCGGCACCACCGGGTTTGGTTCACCCTGCGCCGCTCCTGGTCTCGCTCTCCTCTTCGGGACAGGTGGGACCGCCCTTGGCGGTTGAGCCGCCAAGTTAGGTCCCCCCTGCGAAGACTTGGGTCGCCTCCTCCGTCTTCTGCTGGTTGTAGCTTGCTTCCTGTCACTGCCGTATAATAGCGTGACGGTCGCCGAGTCGCCATTGTGCTCAATCCGGTACTTGGACAATGGCCCAAGCGACCGGAGCACAGCCCCTAGGGGGGGGGGGGGGGGGGGGGGGGGGGGGGGGGGGGGAGAGAAATCTCCACGCTCTCTAAACACAACTTCATTGCTTGAAAGTCAGGCAGAAGTTCGGCCGTAGTAGAAGTGCAAGAATCGACGGCGTGACGTGACACTGGTTTTTACGTGCCTATATTCACAGAGGTTCAGGCACGCCCACCTCGGATTTAATCTCTGACTTCGCCAGTGACTAACTCCGGGGCAGGGGGGGAGGGGGGATTGAGTTTGAAGTGGGCAGAATTTGGAAAATAGCCAGTTAGTGGAGTCCAGCGAGAGCGCGGACCAAATAGCAGACACCAAGTGAGGCCGTGCTGTGATTGGCTGAATTTCGATTCCTTGGTGAGACCTGTCTTCTACCTAAGTAAAATGAGACTACCTGCATCCAGCCATGTCCGGACTTTAAAATTAAACCCAAAAGTAGTTTTGACTGCTCGGCCTGAAAGTTTTTAAGGTGATTTGAGCAATTGAACGGGCGCCAAAGTAAAGTGCGTTGGACTATTTATAAAAAAAATAAACATAAGAATTTAGAGCCACGGCCGCAAGTTTTTAAAGTCCAACTAAGCCCAAAAACGGAGGTTACCTGTCCTAGATAAGGTTCACTAGGGGGAGGAGAGCCACACCCTCGTATCCAAGTTGGGGATCAGCTGGTGGATATCTGGCTTCGCTAGCAGTCTGGTAATAGCAGGATACTGTTCGCTGAACACCTTCATCAGTCGATGGATTGAAATGTTGTCCATTTCTGCAAACAGTAGAGCCTGGCTGTAGCGGTTGTCCAGATGGTGTGTTGCACACACAGCTTTTTTCCCGTCCTTGAACGTCACTGGGTGCAGCTCGTACTCCCCCTGTCCGTCGGGCATGTCCTCAAAGTTCCTACATCTTGGAACCGTGAGGAGCTTTTTGGTGTCCGAGATGTTACCGATATAGCAGTTGAGGTAGCGTCGATTCAGCTTCCCGTGCAGAGTCCAGGGGTCCATGGTGTCTCCGGACTCTGCACCTTCGGGTGGTGGCTGTGGTTGTTTAGGCGGTGTCCTGGTGGTAGTGACCGCAATCGACGCTTCCGCCTTCCGCTTCCCAACGGCACCTTGACGGTCCTGCGTCTCAGTTGGTGTCACCGGTAAAGTTGGCGACATACCACTGGACGCAAGAGTAGCCCAAGATGAAGTGGGCCGCCGGGTCGGAGTTTCGCAGATTGACGTGCTAGACTCCTTCTCTTGGGCCGTCTCTGAAGTAGGGCAGGTCGGGACCACGGTCTCTTCCTTCCTCTTCTTGGGTGAAACTGCAGGGCGCGGCGACGCAGAAGGAGCCGCTGCCGGTAGTTGAGCTACCGGGTTGCGGTTTCTCCTCTTCCTCCATCTAGTTCTCCTCTTCTTCTGTGGTTGCGCGTCGCCGTACACCAAAGTCACGGTTGCCCGTGACCCGGTGTACGCGACGCGGTACTCCAGTAGAACTCCGTAGCTTGTAATCAGTCCCCCCAGGTGGGGAATGGAGCTTAAAACCTGAAAGTGAATGTTTTGACTGAGTTGGGAATCTTGAGTATACCCTAACTGAGAGGAAGAGGGGGTTGGGGTGTGGGTAGGGTCCAGGCTCTTGTTAACATTTATAGGCTCCTGGTAGATGGTCTCAAATAAGATCTCTACACTAAGACTGGTGTTGGGGTCGGGGCGGAGATAGAAGTAACTGCCTAGTTTAAGAAGGGGTGTCTCTGTTTTTGAGTGAATGAAAACTTCCATCCGTGAGCCTGGTGGAAAAGAAAAAGAGAGGTTTCTAGGTTGAAAGAAGCATCTGAGGAGATGGGGAGTTAATAGATTCCTGCAAAAAAAAATATTCATACCTGGATGGATTCTTTCCAGCAAAGAAGACTTGTCTAATTCCAGATATGGGGGGGGGGGGGGGGGTTGACAAAGATTTTACTTTTTTTTGCTGTTTCATCTCCTGAAATTTTTTCATATATATCGTCTTCCAAAAGTTTGTAACGATTGGAAGTACTAATATTGTACTTACCCAACTCTTCATCCGTAGATGCGTGGGTCACCTCCTCCACTTTCTCTGGCCCTCGTGGGGTGGTGTAGGGGGAAGGATCTTTTTCTTCCTCTTCTCTGTCTTGGAGGTAGCTGGTGGTGGTGGCTGTGACCCACTGGCGCTTGCTGCGTCAAGGTGAAGTTTGGCGCTTACCTCGCCAGTAACAACAGAGTCGGTGGTTGGGTTGGGACAAATATTTATTACTTCTGGTGGTTCTTCTCCAAGATGTATAATTAAATTGTTAGATCCAGTAGAGGAATCCGGTTCCTCATCGCTGTTGGCAAAATTATTATCGAGGTCAGCGGCGACCCCGGCGACGTTGTTCCCCTCGGGGGGGTAGGGAATCCTAAAAAGATTCGTCGGACGGAATTTCCTCTATGGTTGACAAACAAGGTTTGGTTAATATATCGGCCATAATATTCCTAACGGGAGTCCGGAATAGGGGGGGTATGGGGGGTTGCGAGCCGTCCGTTTGGGGGGTAGAAGCATCGTACGGTATTTTTTTTCCTGTTTGGGGGGTACCAAAATCATGGTCCCAGGCAAGTTGTTCGTCTGAAAGTTTATTATAAGTCATATTGTTATTTAAAACAGCGTCTAGCTTATCCGTAGATGTATTATTAATATCATTCGAGTCTTTTATCTCAGATGTATCTGATACTGACTCCAACATGGCGGCTGTCATGGCGGATAGAGGTCAAGTTGTGGTTTATTGTTAATTTGTTATTTTAATTTTACAAGATCTTCCCAGTGGAAGTTATTTGTTTAGGTATTATAATAGTACAATATAACAATTAATACTGTCTTGGATAGTAGCTGGCACTACTATAAAACAATAATTAGGAGTTAATAGACTAATTTACAATTACAATAGACTACTCAAAATAAACAAAAGGCGGCCATTAGTATCGTAATGCAAGGGCGGTCAGAGGACGTAATCGTAAGCAATAAAATGAGAATTCTCAATCCCTGAACGGAGCCTGCAAGAAAAGGTACAATGGAAATACAGTGGCTAGTGACTCACTCTTGTCCAATGGATCCGAAAAATGGATCCAAAGAAACGCTATCCACAGAGGTTCAGGCACGCCCACCACGGATTTAGCCTCTGACTTCGCCAGTGACTAACTCCGGAGCAGGAGGGGGGGGGGGGTAAGTTTGAGGTGGGCGGAATTTGGAATAAAGCCATTTAGTTTAGCTTAGCTTAGTAACTTGTTTAACGTGTCCATATACCACTAAGGTTTCGAACACGCCTATCCCGAGTCCGGCCTCCGATAGGATCGGGAGTCTGACTCGGGACATTTAGTAAGGTCGACTTGAAGTACACCGAGTGGGAGCCGTGCTCTGATTGGCTGAATTTCGATTCCTCGGTGAAGCCTGTATTTTACCTAAGTCTACAAAGAGTAACTGCATCCAAAACATGTCCGGACTCTAAAATTTAACCAAAAATAGTTAAGACTGCTCAGCCAAAAGGTTTTTAAGGTGATTGTGAGCAATTGAACGGGCGCCAAAATAAAATGCGTTAGACTATTTATAAAAAAAATAAACATAAGAATTTAGAACTGCTTCCAAAACGTTTAACCTTCTGACTACTGCAGGCGAGATATCTCACCCGACGTCACGTCAGTCGATATACTGTACACTGTATACAGTGCATTCCCCAATTCATATTTCCCGCCGTTTTGCATACGACACTCACCGGAAACGGAAATATAATTAAAGAAAAAAGATTTTTTTTCAAAATGGTGGTTTTTGTTTTGATTTTTTCAATTGAAAATACCTTGAAATTTTGAGTTCAAAAAGTGGTTTTCGGCAAGTATTTTCGCTTGACAACAATGGCGGCACGTCGCGGTCATTTTCAGGGATCGATAGCTGATTGTGACAGCTAATTTAATAATAAATTTGATCGTTTTACCAACAACGAAAATTACCAAATATTGCAATATGAATCGTAGTTTGGGTTTAAAAAAAAATTCTGGTCAAAAAACCACTGTTATCGGGAATAATGGACATAAATACTGGACAGCTGGCCACAAATGCCCGTAAGTAAACGCAACTTTTTCGATTTTCTGCCTAATTTTAATCACCATTAGCCGATCTAAAATAATAAAAATTACAAAAAAAGAAACGAAAATAATACTTACCGATTCATATATGAACTTTATTTCATGTATTTATGAAACATTTAAGTGAATATATGTGAGTAAAAATTATAAACTTGTACCCACTCAACGTGGTTTTTGTTAAAAATTAATCCAGTAGTCTAAAGGTTAAAGTCTAACTAGCCCAAAAAAAGAGGTTACCTGTCCTAGGAAAGGTTGTTGGCGGGGATGTCGTCACGGAGAGGCGATGAATAGGGACGAGTCCAGATGGGTGAGGGCGTACCGGTTTGCGGACTTGGCGATGCTCTCGGTGATTGGACGGTAGTCATCCCCGGCAACGGTCTTGATGACGCGGTGGATGGTCGGGTTGTCCATTTCATCGAGAAGCATCCCTTGGTTGAAAAGTCCCTTCCGGCGAACGGTAAGACAGGTCCCTCGCCCATCGTTTATCGTGATCCTACGCACCGAGAACTCTCCCTCAGTTCGTGGCAGAGGTTGGTAGGACTCCGGAGTCGGTCCACAAAGGAGCTGACGGACATCCCCAATGTTGGTCTTGACCAGCCTGGAGTAGCGTGTTGGGAGCTTGCCGGCCTGCAGTGACCAAGGTTCTTCAGGGGGCTGGTCGTTCACTGGAGATGATGTAGGTGGGGGCGGTTGTATCGGCGGACTTGGCTTGGCCGTCTGGTCGCCTGGTGACACCATCGCCTTTCGTTTTCCAACGAGTACCAGTCGGGCCACTCTACAGCGCCACTCTTCCTGGGTGGGGGTGGCATCGCTGGAATCCCGGGGGTTGAAGTAGTCGGAGTTGTTGGTGGCGACTCCATCTGGGCCTGGTTAGGGACCGTGTCCGCCACTGGCGAGTCGACGACTGTATCCTGTTTTGTTTAATATTTGATACTGTTATTTTAGAGGTAGTGAGACCAGTTTTATGTTGGTTGTTATGTTGATTTAGTATTCCAGGGGCCCCGCTAACCTTCCTCTCCCGGGTATGGAGGAGGTGCATAGCTTTTTTATAATGGGTGCATTCTTGATCATGCGTGTAATGATTTAGTTTACAATTAGCACATTTTACCATTTTGGTGCACGGGTTCCCGGGGCCTCTTTTAGGATGTTTGTCGCCACACCGAAAGCATGTTGGCTCCCCCTGGGCCCTGCATTTTTTGGCATTGTGCCCCCATCGCTGGCACTGAGCGCATTTAGTAGCTTTAGGCCTGAATTTGAGCAGAGGGTATGCTTCGCCTTTAAAAATGATCAGATCGATGCAGCTACCGGGATTCTTAAGCATGATATCCCAGTAACCATTCCGCCAAACAGTAAGGTTTTGGATATCCAGGTCCCGGTTCTCCCGCATAAGCACCGCCTGCAATTGAGCCGTGCCCATCGGGCCGATCGGCATTTTCACAAGGCGGTGCCCTGAGAAATCCTGGACCTGTGTACCCTCCACCCTAGTAGTCTTGCGCACATTAGATCCGACCTGTTTAAAGCTAGTATCTGCTGGGGCGCGATCCGTTTGTGCCTGAGCCACCCCAGAGCCGCCCCTGGCAGGTTGTGTTTTGACATAAAACGGGTTATTATTCACGTTGAAGGTCAGAGAAGCTGGTGCCGTTATCTTAGGTGTAATTACCGGAAATTCGGTGTCAAAACCAGTTGATTTACTTCCAAGTTTAGGGACGGGCGCCTCCCCCGGGCAAGTAGACCGCAGAGTAACTCTGCGTTTAGCCCTGGGGGGGTGCGACCGTCTTATTTGTCAACAAAAACTCACTCTTATTAGGTTTTTTGTGCTCCCCGAACAGCGCACGTTTAGTTTTATTTAATAACATTTTGGTTTCTGTCAAGTCGTTCTGGGGAGCACTGAAATTAGTAAGAGGACCATAGATAGCCACCCCCTCATTGGTATCCTCCCAAATACCATGGGCCACCGGCTGTTCTGGTGTGTCGTTCGTCTCACCATCGCTCCCACCGTTTGTAAACAAACCTTCGGTTGTCTCCGTCACCCGAGCCACTAGGGCTGGCGGAGATTCCCGAAGATTGTCCACACTTACTCTCTTCGATGGTGTTCGGGATTGTCTTGTTTGTTATCCGAGTCCCGGGGGGGGGGGGGGGGGGGGGGGGTGGAGTCGCATTCCTCTACATCTATATCTATATCACTATTTGTTTCTATCGGTGGGGTGGGTAAGGTGGGTAAGATAGTTGGTCCTGTCCTCCGAATATTGTCCCTTATACTCTGGCTAAGCCCTAGCCCCTGGGTATAGCAACTATCGGTAACTGTAGAGTCCTGGGGGGGTAGGGGAAGGGCAACATCGACCAAAGATGATTCCATCAAGACAATGCCGGCCTTATATAATCAACGGTGCGGACGTTAGTGCACCCCTAGGCTTGTCTTCTTTCAGACAGCTTAAATGCAGTTGAAATTCTAATTGTGTGTTAATTATCCCACTCATTATTGGAATGACACAATAGCAGAACAACATCCACTTTATTAAATAGGTTTCCTAGATAGCACATTATCATCCGAATTTAATGCACTATTCCATTTCACTCTGACTATTACCGTTTTATTACAATAATTATTTTATCACTATCAAAAAGGTGAAAGTTTGTATTTGAAACGATTTTAAGCGTGATAACTTTCAAACCGACATTGGAATATAACAACATTGTTACGGTAATAAATAGCAAATCTGCTGCTTTAATACTACATATAAAAATCAATAGTGTAGTAGCATTATTACGCTCTCCAGCTGTAATCTTAACGTATTAACAAAAACAAAGTCAAGTTAGCTAAGGAGGCCCTAATGAGGTTCCGTCACATGTGTTTAAACAGTTATGATTTTATGTTTATTATTTTTGTTTACAGTATCGAAAAATTACTGGAAGAAGTGCCAGTTGTCGTCGTCCACGAAACGTGAGTATAAAATCAATAAACATACGTTTGTTTCAACATTGTTAATCATAAATAAAACAAGATTCAATAATGTTGTTAACCTTATGATAATAAATAAAATGACTTTTATTTTATTTTAGATTTGGAAGACGGCAAACAAGAATTGTAGACTTCTATAAAAGACCCGATGAGTACACGAGATTGAGAGTAGGTGGGGGGGGGTGGGGGGGGGGGGATAGTCTTGGAGGTAGAGGTAGTTGGTTGGCTAACGACTTTGCTGGCTGCAAATCTGTCTGGTTTGGTGACCCTAACTGCTTTGGTTGTGTTTTTGCATTTTTGTTTTGA
Source organism: Gigantopelta aegis (assembly GCF_016097555.1). Taxonomy (NCBI): domain Eukaryota; kingdom Metazoa; phylum Mollusca; class Gastropoda; order Neomphalida; family Peltospiridae; genus Gigantopelta; species Gigantopelta aegis. The sequence continues at coordinate 43,932,837 of NC_054699.1, read as the reverse complement.
GAAAATTTACCGCGTGTTGGATTTTGGTATTTTTTGCCGGAGTTCGTTTAAAGTTAGTTAATCTTTTAGCGTTTATTGGTTTTGTTGGTAAGTAGCTTTTGTTTGATTTGTTGGTCTGGTTACCTGCTCTTGGTTGGGGCCGTAGGCTGTGGGGTTCTTTCCCCGTGCTAGTTTTAGTTTGTTTTTTCTGATTTCTTAACTCGTCGTCCTTTTGGATGCCTACTAGTCGGTCCGTCGCGGCTCGCTGATTAAATTTTACGCATTCCCAGTCTGGAGCTCCACGTGGTAAGACGTGTTTGTTTTGCTTGTGTTCACTGCACGTGCTTTCGTGTGCTCGACTGGGTGGTCCTTCTGGGTGGATATCATTGATATCCATCTCATCTTCCGATTCACTGTCCGAGAACAGGTTGTACTCCTGGCTCAGATTAAGTGAGCCGGGCTGCTTTATCGAACTCCTAGGAGTCGTGGGGGTGGGGCAGCAGGTGGATTTGCGCGCTAGGTTTAGCGCTAGCCCCTTTGTTGTTAAGTGGGGATTTAGGCTGATAAACTCAATTTCCGGGTTTAGTTCTTTATCTAGTTTGTTTTTCCTACCTTTTTTGTTGGTGGTGGGTTTACTGGGTTGGGGTGGTGGTTGGTTCTTTTTCGTCCTGGGTTAGGACATGGATTTCTTCCTCAACAACGTTGAGCGTGGTTTCATTGCTTTGACTTTGTTCAGTCATTGTTGTTTTTAATGGTTTAGCGGTTTTCTATTTTTCCTATTTTCTATTTCTTTTTTTTGGGGCGTTAAGGCTTTGTTGAGTTGTCTAAGTTAGTTTTAAGCAATGTTACTATATAAATAAAGCTAATTAAAACATACGGTTATTAGTGAATTTAATGGTTGATTGTTGTTCAAAACTTTTTCATGCTCCCATACCACTAAGGTTTCGAGCATGTCCCCCCCGGGCTCGATCTCTGGAGGCCAGTGGTCCAGTCTGGGGCAGAATTTACAAGGTCAATTTTGACTTTACTCTAAATAGGGGAGGGGACTTTTAACATTCATTTAATTTAAATTTGTTACGTCATTTCTAAAAATATAAAATAAAATTACATTATATCTATATTTAATTTATTTCCGACGTTATTTTAGACGGGTGTTCTAAAAAATTAAAAGATAAAGAAAAACAAAAAGTTAGCCCGTAGCCTCATTGAGGTGTTGACTAGGAGGTTGGGTTCACGCCACAGGGAGTTTGTTAGAGATTATTGTATATAAATATTACATATTATTTAGTATTTATTCTGTAAAAAGTAAGAGGGGGGTACATCTGTCCTATTGGGAACTTCAGTGTGGCCAAACCCAGGGAAGAGGCGAAGCGGGCCGGAGGGAGAGGAACCGTCCCCCGGACAAACCTAACTCACCCTACGGCCTAAACCGCTTACGCCCTATAGCCTACCAACTTCCGGTGGACCACCCCACCCCGCCCACCCCCTCCAGGCACAGCCCAACCGTTGTGCCCTCCATTTCAGATGCACCCCCTCTATTGTTGGAGAGTCTCTAGTAGAGAGACTCTCTTAAGGGTGAGGCTAACCTTCCAACTCTCTAGGGAGCCGAGGAGTAGTCAGACTACGCGCCTCACCAACCAGCGACAACCACAGTCTTATAAGAAATAAAGTTCACCGGGAGTGTCACCTTTACATTATCTAACAATGTTTCTACAGCGGCACCCCCGGGGAACTCACAGTATTTATAAATTAATTAAATATGGATTTTAGTTTGATAACAAAGGCTACCAACAACCTGTCTATTACTAATTTATATTCTGCTTTAGGATTTAAAATATATGAATTAAATTTAATATTATTTTTCTTAAAAAATTCTACCAGTTTCAGTCTATCTTTATTATATTTGATACATTCTACCAAAAAGTGTTCAACATTTTCGATTTTATGACAAATTAAACAATTGGGTGTATTGATCTTTTTAATTTTAAATTTCATATCATTAAGTCCTACAGATACACCCATTCTTAATCTAGCAATAATTTTAGTGGCTTTAACATTAAAAGAAACTGGTCCAGGGTTGGCAACCTTTGGTTTGATATAGGCATGCCACACTCTGGTCCTGTGGTTCCACTCTTCTTGCCACAGACGACCAAAGTGTGGTTCAGCTATGGAGTTTATTTCATTACAATTATAATTAATAACGACACCGATGGCATTCTCTAACGAGCCAGCTTTTGCATTGACGTCCGCCAATTCATTGCCCGGAATACCAATATGTGCCGGGACCCACTCGAAGACCAGATCAATCCCTTTGGCTACAATTTTATTATAATATTTTTTAATATTTTGAATAATTTCTGGTCTAACACTATGGGCTCCATCGATTGCCTGTAGGGCACTAAGGCTATCGGAGAAGAGAACATATCTATTGGGGCCATTAGTTTTATAATACCTATCAATCCACTTCAGGGAATACAGTATGGCCATTAATTCTGTAGAATAAACCGAGACATTATCCGACAGCCTAGCCCTAATAGCTATCGGGTTTTTATTATTTAATTTAAAATTTATAATAACAAAGGCCATACCTGTTTTCCCAGTGGTTGGGTCTTTCGATCCATCTGTGTACACTTGTACCACATCTGGATAGAATTCTCCAACCACTGCTTGAAATATAATCTTTTTAAAGTTAGGATTTTCTGTTTTAATAATATCTTCCCTGATGTGGTACTGTACTTTTGGATTGGCGGGTCACAACGGGTCACTATCGACCTTAAATCTAACAAGCGGCAGGCCGACAATTCCAAAAACATTTGCATAATAATTAAGTTGTGATACAATAGATATGTCTCTATCTCTATTTATATTTATTTTAACAGGTTTTACATTATTTACTGGAGAATCAGGCACGAAACTCCTAATTTTATTAATATATTTGAGTCCCTGTCTGATTCTCCTAAGGGCCAAAGGCATGACTCCCAGCTCAGCCAAGACACTGTCATATGGTGTATAGATAGTGCCCCCAACTATAATCTTGAGGGCTCTGCCATATACTCCATCGAGTTTTCTAAGCTGGACCTGGGAGGCACAACCAAATGCCTGGGCACCGTACTGAAGTCTGGACACGATAAATGCCTCAAAGACCATGAGCAGAGTTTTTCTATCAGCTCCCCATGGTGTGCCCGATAATACTTTCAATAGATTAATATAAAGTGTACAATTACCGGTCACCTCAGTAATGTGTTCTCCAATACTAAGATTGTGGTCAAAGATCACACCCAGAAATTTGACCGATTGCACCTGTTTAATAACTATTTCATTAAATTTTAATTGTAAATCACATACAGCTTTAAATTCTCTCTTTTTATGAAATATAATACTTTTAGTCTTAGCTTTGGAGATGGTAACCCCCCAGGCTCTAGACCAAAGAGCCAAATTATTTACATCTATCTGGAGGTCTTTTTGTAGGTCATCATAATTTTTAGCCACCCTCCAGAAAGCTGTATCGTCTGCAAACAGACCGATACTAAGTTTAGTTTTAATACTTTTATTAGTAGTGATAAGCGCCTCAGCCAAATCATTTATAAAAATTGCAAAAAGTGTGGGTGCTATCACAGAGCCTTGTGGTATACCATTTTCCAAAGTGCAAATGGGGGAAAAACTACCATTAACATTTACAGCAAATGTTCTATTTTCCAAAAAGTTAAATATAAACGAGAACATTGCTCCTTTTAATTAACAACCCGCGCCGTCAAACCATGTCGTACGCCTTTTCTATATCAACAAACACTCCTCCAACCTTGTGTCTATTCCGTAAAGCGTCTTTAGCCTCGGTTTGTAGACGTACAAGGTGGTCTATAGTTGAGTGATGTTTCCTAAAACCACTCTGGAAAATAGACATCAAATTATTTATCTCCAGATAGTGGATAAGGCGATTATTAACCATGCACTCCATGGTCTTGCAGACGCTTGATGTTAAAGATATTGGTCTATAATGTGTGGGGAGGGAGAGATCCTTACCTATTTTTGGAAGGGCAAACACTTCTGCGTGTTTCCACTTCAAGGGAAGTTGTCCCTCCCCCCACACCAAATTAAACAATTCCAGAAAACGTTCCAGTGTCCCTAGAGGCATATTTAAAAAAAATATATAACTAAAATTATTAGGGCCAGGAGCTGTGGCTTTGCGGGCCTCAAAGGCACTGGTCATTTCCTGTATAGTGAAAGGTGCATTATGCGGTAGATCATCTCTCTGGGTGCAGGGTTCTTGGGGGATTGGATTACTTTTTTCAATTTTAATTTTCCTAAGTTGAAATTCTTTAGAATAAATTTTAGTAGCCGAATTATTTCTAAAAGTAGCTCCTAATATATTTGCTTTATCCTGATTAGTAATACAGGATTTATTATTTTTAAGTATATTTCTATTATTGGATATTTTCCCCTTCACCCTTTTGAATTTCGACCACACCTCACTAACTTTTGAGTTCTTGTTAAGAGACACACAGAACTGAGTCCATGAGGTCTGTTTAACTTTGCTAATACTGTGTTTAAGTTTAAATTTACTATCTTTAAAAATTTTAATATTATCTTCAGTATTAGCTTTTTGTAAAATCTTTCGGCATTTATTTCTAATTTTTTTAAGTTTATCTAATTCTTTATTCCACCAAGGAACATATTTATAATTCTGTTTACTAGATTGATATGGTATAGTCAGTCTGTCGAGCAATATTAATAATAGCTGAAATTATATTATCATTAAATTTATCAATATTTTTATCTCTTATCCGCTCATGGTCCAATTCCGCACAAAGGCGTCCAAACTTAGACCAGTTAGCATTATTAAAATCCCACTTATTTTTAAAAATATTTTTATTTATCAAAAGATCAGAAGTATTATAAGTGGTTTTAATTGGCATATGGTCGCTACCCAAATCATCAAGTACCTCCCATCCGCAACTAGCCGCCATATTACTGGAGACCAGAGTGATATCCAAGCATGACCAGGTGTGGTAGGCTTCTGATAAAAACGTACTACTGCCATCGTTTAAGCAGACTAGATTTAATTTCTCAATAAAATTATCAATAGTACGACCATGAGAGTTAGTAACTATCGACCCCCACAATTTATTTTTACAATTAAAATCTCCTAATACAATAGTAGTTTTAGTATAATTACCAATTGGTGTCAAAAAGTTTTTTAAAGTTAGATTTTTTCCCGAGTTAGTTGGATGTACATAATAATTAAAAATATTTATATCCCCATTTTTAGTATGTATTGCCACCCCCACCGTTTCAATGCCCAGATAATCAATATTTGTTACGATTTGCGAGTGGGGAATACCATTTCTGACAAAGGTAGCCACGCCACCTACAGTAGTCCAGTAAATCCCGGAATTTTATATCCACTAAACAATTTAGTCTTTTTAATTTTATCACTAACATTTGCAATCCAGGACTCTTGAATGGCAATAATATCAATATCTTTATTAATTTCCAATTTGTTTTAAAATTCTGGTCCATGAGTACGGAGACCCTTAGCATTCCACTGCAAAATGGTGAGGCCTTTATATAAATTTTTACCATTAGTCTTTCTACCATTATCATTAGTAATATTTATATTTACTTTAACTTTATCAAGACTATCCATAATGGGGGACGGGACAGTACTAGCTAGAAGAACCAATTAAATAGTTAGTCCACGCCAGCATTTGTCCGCGCCTCCAAAATAACAAGATCCCTGGCCTTATACCATGTGACACTACGTGTCTCAATGGCATTCGGATTTAAATGTATGGCCAGGTGATCATTAAGTAACCCACATGCATCTCTGGATGCCTCAATAATGTTATCTAAGTAAAATTTTGAATTCGGGGCTTTTGGGATGTCTCGAGTCAAAAGTATACCTGAAATGATCCTTACCAAATCGAGCGCTGTAATGGGTTGTTAAAAAATACTAGTGTTTGCCCCTTTGGTCGCGCCGGCATAGGAAAAAGGTTTTCCAGACTGAGTACGGCTAGTTGTAGCACTGGACTCAGTCTTTTTAATTGCCCTGCGCCAGTTGCCGAAGCGTGGCGGTGTGAATTACCAGATTGACTACCCCCGGGTCGACCCGTAGCAACACCCACTGCCCCGGTCATCAGACGTACCGCCCTTCGGTAGTCCGGGCACTCCTTGGAATGAGTGTAGTGGTCCCCACGGCAGTTCGCGCAGGAGACTGGTCTAGTGCACGGACTGTCTGGGGTCCTTCTGGGGTGGGAGCCCCCACACCTAAAACAGATGGGGTACTCCCGGGTCGACCTACATTTGCGTTGGGTATGGCCCCACCTCTGGCATCTGGCGCATTTTACCGGTTTACCCTGGTATGAGTGGAGAACATGTCCCCCCCCCCCCCCTTGACGTTTATCGTCTCCACCCCGGGGGGACGGGCCAGGAGGACATCCAGGTAACCGTTATTCCATACTGTCAAGTTGGAAATAGACGGGTTTGGATTGGATAGTCTGACTGAGTGAAGCAGAGCTGTGCCCTGAGCTCCCCTCAGATCAGTTTTAACTATTTTCCTCATTGTATTAGATGAAGGAGGAAGGGGGGGGGGGGGGGGGGGGCTCTCCCCTGCTGAGACACACACCCTCTATTTACTGTTTGGAAGGGGATATTGTTTGTAACTGAGACCGGAGGTGGTCGTAACTGACTCACACCCCCACCCTCCCTACCTGGTTTAACAAAACTGGTCCCCCTCCACGGCCCCTCCCCGGGGGGCCGGGACCACCGGTCCAAGAGGTGGAAAATCCACCTCCATACCAGGGTCCTGAAGTTTAGTAGGCAAACTAGTGTTCGCCTTTGTTGAGGCTAACTCCACCCTCCGTTTGGCCCGGGTGCGCTTCGCCGCTGGGGGTGGAGTAGTCTGTTTAACTTTTAAGAAAACCCCAGCGGTGGGGGGAGTTTCAGCTATGTATGAACCCGGAGAATTAGCGTACCGGCGCTTCCGTTTATTATGAGCTACTTGGGTATAACCATCCTCGGGGGGTCCCGGGTTTGGATTTCGGCGAGACAGTCCTCCCAAAACACGTACCCCACGGTTGTAGATTTAGTCGGACCCCCGGTCGTACCCGGAGCACCACCAACCACTGTGTTGATCTCCGAGTCCTTCCCGGGAATCCCCAAGGCGCGCTTCGGTACAGTCTGTTCGCCGCTAACAACAGGCTCATTGCTAGATGGCCTACGTGCGAGTACAGCGCTTCGCTCCAAAGAGGGATCGAAATTGCCTTCCTCGCATTTAAGATATACTTAACTTGATTTTATATATTGTATTATACTTTCCCCCCACAGCTCCTTACACTGTGGTTTTACATGAGTCTATATAAATATGTTCATATACTTACCATTTGTGACACCCAATAGCCGATATGTATTTTTGTGCTGGGGTGTCGTTAAACAAACATTCAATCAATCAATCAATCCTCGCCGCAAGCGCGGACGCAATCGTTGTAACAGTCTTGTGTCGTGCCCGCATTGGTCATACTCACTTGACCCATTCATTTATCTTAAAGAAAGATCCTCCACCTCAGTGTGAGTACTGTCAGTATACTCTGACTGTACGTCACATTTTGGTGGAGTGTCAGTTTTTGAAAGAAATTCGAAAATATATATTTGGTCAGAGAAATGTGATGGAATCCTTTCGATTCCATCCAGAACTTATTTTACAATTTTTACGTGATACATATAATTAAAATTTTGAATAAAATTCAGTATCTGTGATATTTGTATTTTTACACAGTCCTTTACACTGTGTTTTTATTTAACTGTTGAATTTTTATATTGATGTTGATCATCACTTTAGTTTTGCATTAACCATAGTTTGACACCCAATAGCCGATGTATTTTTCGTGCTGGGGTGTCGTTAAACATTCATTTATGACCAACGCCGTATATGGGCACGTTTTAAACCGTTCCCCGACATCTGGCAAAACCCTGGGTTTTTTCCTCTGGAATCTTCCACTCCCCGTTGACTTACATCTGTTTCTCATTATGCAGTGACCTCGCCCAAGACGTGTCTGAACACGTTCTGGGATGACTCATGGCCAACGCCGTATATGGGCACGTTTCAAACCTTTCCCCGACATCTGGCAAAAACCCCGTTGACTGGTTCTTCTTAAACAGTCCACACAAATCCATTAAACCCATCTTGCCATCTGATTAACGACTTCCACCCCCATCTGTTTAGACCCCCGACGGTTAACACACTCATAAAACCCACACTATCTTGCCATCTGATAGCCATTAACGACTTCCACACCATCTGAACAGCTGTCACAGTCAGATAAACCCCACGTCATTCGACACCACTCTATATTAACGACTTCTGCACTATCTGTACATCAAAGGACCCCCGACGGTTAAACCCATTAAAGTAGCGTCCCCACGCTTAAAGGTCAGCCAGCTGCACGACCCCGTGGTCAAGGCACTCAACGTGACGTCATTAGGCCACGCTTAGAGGTCAGCCAATCGGAGCGCAGGACAGGTCACGTGACCTAGCTCATTTGCATACACGAGGCTCAACAGACGCACCTACTACTGGAGTCAGAAAATGATATAACATATGTTTAAGTTTAAGTTACACATTATAAATCTAACAACACATCAGATTTTTGTTTCCTCTTTTTAGACTGAAATATTAACAAGGTTTGTGCATCCCTCTTGGTCATCAAGGCCATAATGGGAACTAACCGATACCTGAGCTTTGGTGAGCTGTTGGATGTTATTAGAAGAAGTACTCTGGTCTTTTTCCTCCATACAGTCCATGTTGCTATGGCTGGAGCTAGGTATGTTGTCATCGATCTGTGAGGCCTCGCAACTCTGCACTGACAGAAAATCCTTTCCAATCAACTGAAAACAAAAATTATACATTGCAATGACTTTCATTTCATTTTTCCCTTGTAGCACTTGTAGATATAAACTGCAAACATAAATAAATAAACTAATAGAAAAAAAAAAGAGACTAAATAAATAGAATAATTATAAATTTAAACAAAAACAAAAATGAGAAAAGAAATTGTACAAAAATCTGTTTTAGCAATCAAATTCACTGAAGACCATACAACTGATGATCATAAAATGAAAAAATAAATATTAACAAGGTCTGTGCATCCTTCTTGGTCACCAAGGCCATAATGGGAACTAACCGATACACAAGCTTTGGTGAGCTGTTGGATGTTATTAGAAGAAGTACTCTGGTCTTTTTCCTCCACACTGTCCATGTTGCTATAGCTGGAGGTAGGCATGTTGTCATCGATCTGTGAGGCCTCGCAACTCTGCACTGACAGAAAATTTGACAGAAATTCCAACTGAAAACAAAAATGATACATTCCAATGACTTTCATTTCATTTTTGTTTTACCTGTAGATTTCTTTATAAACGTACACAATAACTAACGTTAACTTACTAAACAATCTCTGTCTAAGAAAGGAAGAGATAAGCATCTGTATTTAAACATTATCAGAGATAGTTATGGTCCATTTAAAAATTGACAGGCTTGCAACTAATATTCAGCGTTTCTGAATTTTGTAGCTATCTCTAAAACTTGCACGAAATACTGAACAAAATATTCCCCAACTTCCTGACTATCATAAATTAGTCTGTTTTAAATTAAATACTGACCAATTCTAGCTTAAAATATCATAAAATCTATTACTTACATGATGCTAAAAATAACAACTAAACTAAAAATGCTATCAAACACATAAATACAAGATTTTTAAAAGTGTCATCAAATATAATAGAGATAGACTAACATACAGTCCTGTACTTACTGTTTTATATACTTTCTTGGCATTTCTGGCTACAACTAGACAAAGAGAAAACAAAAGTATGAAAACATTCTGTATATAATTTATGTTTCCTCAAGCCCTAGTATCCTATTTGTGATGAACAGAATCTGCAGCAATATTGACTGTGTAATTTCTACAGTTTCAAAGTATTATATTTCAATTACAAACATAATCTATTGGTTATTTCATTAAATGTTCATAAAATATGAATCCAAATTGAATTTGAAGAATATATTTTATAATAATAAATCAATGGTTGATTTTTAGGTTAGTCGTCCATGAAGGCCTAATGTTCTGAAGGCAACATAAATCTATGATGCAAATAGCAAACCCTTATCAAACGGTGAATGGCGTTATATAATGCTACGAGTTGCAAGTACTTAGCCCATATTTATTGATTCATTTTTAAACTTTGTCGTTCTCTGAATCTTCAAGTTGTGTTTAAATGACATTTGCTTTTTACCAATGGAACTCCTCTGCCGGTTGTACACAAAAATCGTAATCATCCGACTATTCTGAATGGAAAAGATGTGAGAGTTTGTTTGATAGGAAAATGGAACAATTAGGATTGATTTCTTGAATAATCTACCCCTGCGTGTGCTGTAACCTCACCGTGGTGCAGGGGTGTAACATTCTCTTTGAGAATGGCAAATACAGCACAAAATTGAAGTTTTGAGTAAAATTCAGTATCCGTAAAATTCTGTGATATTTGTGTTTTTGCACAGTTCTTTACACTGTTTTTGTTTGTCTTGAATTTTTATATTGATGTTGATCATCAACGTACCAATTAAGGTAACTGCGCATTCCTCCCTTAATTCGTCAAAGGGAGTTATCAGATGCAGAGATTTGGAAGGTGTTAGCGAGGAAGAAATATGCCAAAATTTACGTATACAAGGAGTTACTGCTGTGAGGAGGATAAAGGTTCGTCGAAACAATGACTTGTTACCGACGAATACTTGTATCCTCACCTTTAACGTCCCTACCCTTCCTCAATCTGTCAAAGCCGGTTACCTTAATATTCCTGTTGAACCCTTTATTCCAAACCCCTTGCGTTGCTTCAAATGCCAGCGGTTTGGCCATGGTCAGAACACATGTCGTGGAAAACTTACATGCGCTCGTTGTGGTCTATTTGACCATGACAGCAAGACATGTAAGAACGATACACTTTGTCTCAACTGCAAGGGCAACCACTGTGCATACTCGCGAGAGTGTCCGCGGTGGAAGCTGGAAAAAAGAGTTCAACAGGTGAAGGTACAAAATAAACTGTCCTTCACGGATGCCAGGAGGTTGGTGGAGACAGCAACACCTACAGTCGGTGACAAGTCATATGCAGCTGCAGCTGCTGCCAAAGTCGCCACTAAAAGTGTTGCAGTCAACACAGACCTCACTTGGCATTGTGATGAAGCCAAGTACAAGAAACTGTCTGATATTGAGAAGACGCAAAAACAGGTGCAAAAAGCAGCACAAAAACAAAAAATCACACCCCAGAAAAAGGAAATTGAAACTCAAGTGTCAATGGATTTTAAAAATCCACCAAATAGGTCGAGCACTAGTCTCCCTAAGACGGGCAATGACACAAAGAAAGCTACAGAAGTACTGTCTGGTAGGCTGAAAAAGATCGAATTACGTTCGGTCCCGATCAGCAATATGTATGATACTTTGGCTGATATCGGTGATGATGATATGGAGATTTCGTCTCCAGATCATTGCCGATCACAAAGACCACCAGCAAAGCCAAAGATAAAACCCATACTTCCTCCCGATGGAAAATAAAGTTATCCAGTGGAACTGTCGTGGGCTTAGGCCCAATTTTGATGAATTAAGTCTTCTAATTCAAAAGTATAATCCTCTTGCAGTGTGTCTTCAGGAAACTTTCCTGAAGGATACTGACAGTATTAACATCAGAGGATTTAATCTCTATCATAAATGTCAACAGAGTGAAAACAGAGCGTCTGGGGGCGTTTCCATTATTGTAAATGAAAACATTCCCCAGAGTGAAGTCATATTAAAGTCGACTTTACAAGCTGTGGCCGTAAAAGTCACGGCTCATAAAACTATTACTCTCTGTTCAGTTTATTTACCCCCTCGAAACAATTACAATTTTAACACTAGGGACTTTCAAGGTCTTCTTGATCAACTCCCTACTCCCTTTATTATCATGGGAGATTTTAATGCACACCACACTTTGTGGGGATGCGATGACATAAACACTAGAGGTAAACAATTAGAAGACTTAATTCTCAAAAATGACTTAATATTACTTAATGATAAAAGTCATACATACTTTCATCCTGCAAGTGGTTCTTTCACATCCATTGATTTAACCCTTTGTAGTCCATCACTTTGTCTTGATTTCTCATGGAAAGTTTGTCCAGACCCTTGTGGTAGTGACCACGTTCAGAGATGGAGGTTGACAGGGGCTAACTGGGATCAATTTCGGCATCTATGCAGCACTCGACTGCAACAAACTGCCATGACTGGTGCCGATGATCCCATGTCTTTATTCACCTCCATCTTGAAAGATATTGCAGAGAAAACTATTCCTAAGACTTCGGCAGTACCGAAGCGTTTCAATAAACCATGGTTCAATGAGACATGCAAAGATGCAATCAAAGAGCGAAACAGGACCCTCGAGAGGTTCAAACGCGAACCTACCGTGGATAACCTGAATAGTTATCGCATTGCTCGGGCAAAGGCTCGTAAAACTATCAGACAGAGTAAGAAATCATCTTGGAGAAATTATGTCTCCAAGTTGACTTCTCAAACATCTGTGAAATCTGTCTGGAATAGGATACGTAAAATCAAGGGAAAAGAATCCAATAATACAGTTCGCCATTTGTCTGTCAATGACACGGATGTTACGTCTCATCGTGACATTGCCAATGCATTGGCAGACAGTTTCTCCCATAACTCTTCCTCTTCTTTCACTACAGATGCTTTTACGTCTGTCAGAAATAGAGCTGAAAAGCAACCTATTAACTTTTCATCTGAAAATGTTGAAGTATACAACAGGCACTTCTCTTTGGAGGAGTTGCAGGACGCTCTACGTAGAGCCCATGATACTTCGGTAGGACCAGATGAAATACATTATCAACTCTTAAAACACTTACCTGAATCATTCTTAATGGTTCTATTAAATATCTTTAACAAAATCTGGATTTCGGGTGACTTTCCTTCTGATTGGAGAAAAGCCATTGGCATTCCTATTCCTAAGCCTGGTAAGGATCCAACAAATCCTACCAGTTATCGCCCTATTGCTTTGACAAGTCCCACAAATTGCTTACTAACGTGCAATGTGGGTTCAGGCCTAGACGTAGCACGGTCGATCATCTTGTTAGATTTGAAACGTTTTGTAGGGATGCTTTTATCCATAACCAGCATTTGGTATCGGTCTTTTTTGACCTCGAGAAAGCTTATGATACCACGTGGAAGTATGGGATTTTGAAAGACCTCCATGGCATGGGCCTAAGAGGCCGTATGCCTGGCTTTATCTCAAATTTCTTACAGAATAGGTCTTTCAAGGTACGAGTGGGATCTACGTTATTCGATTCTCACTCCCAAGAGATGGGTGTGCCTCAAGGTAGCATCCTGTCAGTAACTTTATTTTCCGTGAAAATTAACAGCATCATCCAGTGTTTAAAACCTGGCATTGATAGCTCGTTATATGTCGACGATTTTCAGATTTGCTACAGGTCGTCCAGTATGAGTATCATTGAACGTCAGTTGCAGCTTTGTTTGAATAAACTTCAACAATGGGCAACTGACAATGGATTTCGATTCTCAAAGTCAAAAACAGTCTGTATGCACATCTGCCAGAAACGAGGTCACCATTTAGATCCACAGCTGTTTCTGGACAAAACTCCGGTTCCAGTTGTGGAGGAGACCAAATTTCTGGGGGTTATTTTTGACAGGAGGCTATCTTTTGTTTCTCATTTACAGTATGTGAAAAAGAAGGGCTTAAAGGCCCTCAATATCTTAAAGGTTATTGGCAAGACTGAATGGGGAGCAGATCGAAAGGTTATGCTCCGACTTTATAGATCTTTAGTTCGGTCTAAACTTGATTATGGGTGCATTGTGTATGGGTCAGCACGTAAATCTTACTTGCAAATGCTAGATCCTATACACAACCAGGGACTTAGGCTTTGTCTTGGTGCTTTCAAAACATCTCCTGTGGAGAGCTTGTACGTCGATGCACACGAACCTAGTTTGGGTGCTAGACGTGCAAAGCTTTCTCTGCAGTATGCTACAAAGATTAAATCAATGCCAAAACATCCTGCACACAATGCGGTGTTTGATAATAAATATATGAAGTTATTTGATGCGAAACCGAATGCGATTCGAACATTTGGTCTTCGCATTAAGCAGTTTTTATCAGTTTCCAACATTGATTTAACAGACATTTTGGAAACGCCTTCATATTTTATTTTGCCACCTTGGTGTATCAAACCACCAAAAATTGTATTCGATCTTGTGCATCTAAAAAAAGATCGCACAGATGCAGTTATTTATAAACAACATTTCATGGAAATCCAAGAGCGGTACTGTGATTACATTCCTGTTTACACAGACGGATCACGGGATGGGAATTCTGTGGCTTGTGCTACAGTGTTTCCATCAGACACAATAATTTCCATGAGATTGCCCGATTCAGCATCAATCTTTACTGCTGAAATTTGGGCAATCATTAAAGCTCTGGAACAGATTAAGGATTCATATGCATCCAAGTATATTATTTTTACAGACTCATTTTCGTGTCTTCAAGCTCTACAGTACATGAAATTGGAGCACCCCTTAGTTGGGATGGTGATACGAAAGTGTGTCTTTTTATCAATTGCCAATAAAGATGTTGTACTGTGTTGGGTACCCAGCCATGTTGGCATTAGGGGTAACGAAAAGGCAGATGTTGCTGCCAAGTCTGCTTTGAACTTGCCCCGTGTCCATGTTGGTGTCCCCTACAGTGATTTTAAATTTCATATTAACCAATATATCTTTTCGACTTGGCAAGATGATTGGGACGATGCGGTTGCGAATAAGCTTCATTCTGTCAAGGCAGTCCTGGGAGAGTGGCAGTCATCCTACAGGCGATGCAGGAAGGATGAAGTAGTCTTATGCCGTGCCCGCATCGTCCATACATATTTGACGCATTCATTTATTTTAAAGAAGGACCCTCCTCCTCAGTGTGAACACTGACTGTGCGGCACATTTTGGTGGAGTGTGATCATCTCAAGCCGACAAGAAATGATATATTTGGCAACAGAAATGTTTTGGAATCGTTTAAATTCCATCCAATGTTAATTGTAAAGTTTTTAAAACACTTTGACTTCTATACAAAATTTTAAGATATACTTAACTTGATTTTATATATTGTATTATACTTCCTCCCCACAGCTCCTTACACTGTGGTTTTACATGAGTCTATATAAATATGTTCATGTACTTACCATTTGTGACCGGCCTCGGTGGCGTCGTGGCAGGCCATCGGTCTACAGGCTGGTAGGTACTGGGTTCGGATCCCAGTCGAGGCATGGGATTTTTAATCCAGATACTGACTCCAAACCCTGAGTGAGTGCACCGCAAGGCTCAGTGGGTAGGTGTAAACCACTTGCACCGACCAGTGATCCATAACTGGTTGATCCATAACTGGTTCAACAAAGGCCATAGTTTGTGCTATCCTGCCTGTGGGAAGCGCAAATAAAAGATCCCTTGCTGCTAATCGGAAGAGTAGCCCATGTAGTGGCGACAGCGGGTTTCCTCTCAAAATCTGTGTGGTCCTTAACCATATGTCTGACGCCATATAACCGTAAATAAAATGTGTTGAGTGCGTCGTTAAATAAAACATTTCTTTCTTTCTTTTTTTACCATTTGTGACACCCAATAGCCGATATGTATTTTTGTGCTGGGGTATCGTTAAACAAACATTCAAACAAAACACTTTATTTATTTGCATTACTATAGTTTAACACCCAATAGCCGATGTAGTTTTCGTGCTGGGGTGTCGTTAAACATTCATTCATTCATTCATTCATTCCAATAAATTCTAGCTTCAGTCACTGACATAATAAAATTAAAACGACCAATATCAACTGAACTCCTTTCAATGACAGTTTCACGTACGATATAATTATACTCGAGACATTCTCGCCATGCGGTCCGCATGCCGTTAGTCTTGTCCGCATATATGTCTGAGAATACATGATGCAGAAAACTTGAAAAATCACAAACTAGACCAAATACTGTTTTTATTGACCTGTTGAATTTTTATATTGATGTTGATCATCACTTTAGTTTTGCATTAACCATAGTTTGACACCCAATAGTAGGTACCGCAGACCAAAAAAAAATAGATATTTTTTTTCTTTATGGTCAGTTTCATTAAATATGTTGCTCTTATTGAAAAAACATCACTATATTATCCAAATGAAGCAAAATAGAGTCGTAGTAGCCTTGTACTTCTGTGACCAAACATGGTCGACATGATGATTTTAATTGTCATTTACATCCACTTTTGTAAACCAAAAAAGAACAGAGAAATTTCTGTTGTAAGCTTATAGATGTTACAAGCATCTCTGAACATTTCAAGTGAAAATATAAAGGGTTACTATTATTTCTGATAACATAATCTTGGGGTAGGTTTGAAACCGCTCCAAAATGACAAAAACACACAGAAATCTTGGAATACGCAATTTAATGACATAATAATTTATGCAAATGTTACATCAGAATAACATTTTCAGTTCACATTTATTCACGCTTATACAATAATGTACATCCAGATCAATAATAAAAAGGAAAACACAAAGGTTTAGATCGCAGTTGGAAAGTATCCAACATGTTACATAAAAAATAAGCTTCTTGTTTCATATATATATATATATATATATATATATATATATATATATATATATATATATATATATATATATATATATAATTTACCTAGACTCATAATAATATTGAATACTTGAAGATTTCAATAAAAGATGCAACAAAACTTATCATATGTACCAGTCTTTCAACTCAAACCAGTAAAAACTTATCACACGACGAATGCCAATGATTGGCCAATATGTTTAATCAATTTCTTACATAAATATTTACATATTTTACAACTTCAATATCATTATTAGAAACAAAGCAATGTAAGTAGCCATATTTCACCTTTGAAAGGATGTCCAAACACTCATACAATATCAGAAAGGTAAATTTCTATCCAGAAAAAAATATCCCCAAAACATATTTTAGCAAAATAATATGATTACCAGCATTAATAGAATTAAATCGTGAGACATTATCTTTTTTCTTATTTATAAATACACTGAGACTTCAACTGAGGATTTTATTGGAATGTGTACAACTATTTTGCACATAAATGTAGAGGTGCATATCTTAGATACGGTAACTGTGAGAGTAACATACACTGTCATAATCTAATATTAAGTGTACTTCTTAGATCAGAACGTGTCATTGTGGGGTCACCTGTTAGTCCTTAGCTGATGTGGAAGTATTCTCAACTGTAATATTAATTAGAAAAAAAACAATTATTACAGAGAACATTTTGTTTTTAAAATTTTGATTAGTGACAGTGCTATCAATTTAAGAATTGATTAGCAACTGCTATTTAATGTTTTAGCATAGCAATCTAATTAAAATTAGCTCCACAATTACATGTGGATCTAACACCAGCCAGTTGGAGCTCATGTCAACCAATCAAAACCTTACTTGCAGAATCCTGCCAGTGATTTAAAACTAACAACAATGCGTAGTCCCCAATGTCCAGGTAACATTTCGTCTGTAAATAATAATTTAAATATTGACCAATCACACTTCGCCTTTTATAACGTTATTTGGGAGCATACGAATTCTAAAAATATCGGGCGAGTCTATTTTAGTGGCCGCAGTACAGCGAACCATACCAATACGTACGGGGTGGGTTATCAGTCTTCAATTTTACATTAAGAATGATTTATTTATTTATAAAAAACCCCAACTAAATCATTCTTCAGTTTTACATTACAAATTATTTATTTTATAAAATAAAACATGTTTTAAGGCATTCGTAATTCACACGAAACATGTCGTATACCCTCAGCATAATTCGGAATGTTTTCAAATTATTTTTAAATCACTGGCAGGATTCTGCAAGTAAGGTTTTGATTGGGCGAAAATAAAAATTAAGTTTGTTTGTCCTCACCCGACCGACCCACAAAAATCGGCCCGTGTCAAAATCTTTTTTGACCTCTTTTCAAGCATTTTTTTTATTTTTTAAACCAAGTTGTGTCAAGCAAACGTTTTAAAACCCAGATATATTTAACCAAACTTTATTAACGTTTGTCGATTCGTTGAAAATTAGAAATTCTGTAGGCCTTGCTTTTAGTATTAACAATAACGAGAACATGTATTTCCCGTGATAGCACGAGATCTCGCAGTGCATGTTGATGGCACGTGCACGTGATAATGGCGTTTCGCTTGGATATGAATGAAAGTGTGAAACGAACGCATTTGTGCAACTTTACACAACTTTACACTGTGTTGTTCCGTTGTTCTACACTGGGAGACGTTATCAAACATTATATACAGTAATGTTATTTCCGATTTCGGCGATGATTGTAATTGGAATGAGGTACTCGAGTCATTAATTACGCATTGTGACCGTTCAAAAAGCGGAAACGACTTGTTTCGATTGATGGAATCCGACAAACGTTCAGTGTCTTTGACTTCAACATTGAATGGAACAGATATGTTTTATCCTAATATGCAGGAGAAAATAAGTGTCGTGCATCACTTTGACAAATGTTTAAAGTACGCCAAATTTGAAATTGAACGATGTGTTACGGAACCGTCAAACGACGAGAGTGCTTTGTTGACCGGCGGCGGTGTGAACGCATTTCGCAGGATGATGGACGCTAGAACCGAAACGAAACCACCGCCACTAAAGGACGTCAGAAGTGGTAGATTCACAGGTATGTATTTATGATTATTCAATACTCCTGAATAAAAATTAAGATTATAATTGCTAATAAATCTTAAAATAAAACATTATACAGTTTTGTGAATTACGTGTAGAGGGTGGATAAGGGAGAGTCTTCAAATAAGTTACTGTTCTAAAACTTTTACTTTAGTTGGTTCATTGATTTATTGTAAGTAAGTCGCTGTTTAAAATGTCTATTTGTAGCATTGAAATGTGGAAATGGTTGGCATAACGTACATTGAACAACTTGTTCATGGGTCAGTGGGGATGGGGGTGTTTTTGTCAGAGCATTGCCTCCCAGACCAGGCGGGTTAGCCCGGTGCGCGGAAGCTATGCTCAATTTTTTGTAGAAATTATTGGACTTTGTACATAAATTATTAATATATAATGAATGTTTTAGGATACCCCAACGCCGAGAAAATATCAGATATTGCATGCCAAGCAATGGTAAATAAGTGACGAAATGAATGCTATATAAATGACGATTTCATTTATTAAAGTGACAGCCTCTGGAATATGTTTTATTATTTAAGCATTTAGAACAGTTAATTCAATCACGTTTCGTGCATAAGTAGCAGCGCACTCCACATAGAATACGCTAGCTTTTCGTAGTCAATAACGGTGTCTTTCGAAACTGGGACGAGAAGAGCGGCTCACTTGAACTTCTGCTTTCATTGGTTGATAGCAAGCGTTAAATTCCCCAACAAGAGATACTTGCTTGTTCGATCAAGTCTTCCATATGTATGACGTCAAATACCGATAAAAATAGAACGGTTTAGCTAGACTGCGATACAAAATGGCGTTTTTGTTTTCTTCAAACTGTATAGTAAACATTTGATGATAGACGTTAATGGCAACAACTCGCCAGTAAATTAAAAGTGCAGTTATACTTGAATTTGAACTTAGAACTTGATTTTATTGGATTTATTCCAGAGAATGTCACTTTAAGAATTGAACATGATAATGTTTTAGGTTCATGCTAGTATGAAACACAAAACCGATTTACACACTGTATGAATGGCATAGCGCAATAGCACGAAGCCATTCCTTCTAAAGTGTGTAAATAGGTTTTGGGTTTCATAGTATCATGAACCTCAAAAATTATAACGTTCAATTCTTATAATTCCAAACATGGAAAATGTTATATAATGCAAATCGTATTGATCAACAATCACACTAAATTCTCAATGTTACGTATTAACGCTCGCTTTAGGGGAATCGCCAACGTCATTCAAAATTTGAGCTTCTTGCAATATGAAACTCGATTTTTCAAATGACGTATGTTTTACAGATTTGAATCATAACCATATATATAATATGTTTTCCAGCAAAAGACAAACGCTACAATGACGTATGTGTGGAACTGAAACGATCTGGAGCAGAATTTCCAAAATCTCTTCTCCCTGATGAAGTTATGAAGCAGGTTGGGGCGATTGTTGACCTGCTCTGGTACATTGATGGGGAATGTATCTACTATTCAGGAAAGGTCTACACACGTACCAACAGAGATCACACCAGTGCCAAATAGGTATTGCTATTAAAAGCGTATATACTAAGGCCTACAATACTATCCCCTTTTATACATGATTGGTGTGCATTTAAAAGATCCATTGCTGCTATTAAACCAATATGTGGTGGGAGTAGTTTTCTTCTGAGACCAGGGATCGAATTGTGTTCAGTAGGTCAAATGCTAATCTGAGGAGCTTGGGTCGTTGGATCGAACTACCTCCGTTTGGCCTTTTCCTCGTTCCAACCAGTGTCCCATAACTGGAATACCAAATGTTGTTGTAAGTACTGTCCTGTATAGTGAAGTGCAGATAAATGATCCCTTGCTGCTTGTTTGGTAGTAGACTAACCAATTTCCCATGGCTGGTACATCAGGCTTGGTATGTACTGTCCTGTCTTTAGGTAAGTGCACATAACAGATCGCTTGCTGCTTAATAGCCTAAGTGGTGTCCCATTACTGGTATACCACATCTGATCTCCAAAACCGTCGTACAGTCAACATTGTATCTGCATATAGTAGTTGAAACAATGTTTTATGCAAAATAATTTATGATATGTAGTGTCCTGACTGTGGGAAAGTATATAAAAAAGATAATTGCTGCTTTTCCGGTAGTAGCCCATAGAGTTGCAGCTACAGGTTTCCCAGACTAAATATATATCAGCCAGACTAGAAATTAGTAAAATATGCAAGATAAATAAAATAATGCAATATCTGTTTGAAATTTGTGTTCTACGTTTCGACATAGGATTCCATATTTCAGCTTTTATTATGAAAAGTAGGTCATTATTAGAATCAACCACAAATTTAAATAACAGTGTAAGAAGCATATGCATATATGTATAGTCTGACGTTAATTTCATCTGTTACAAGTTATTGATTTTTTTCTTCAGGTTCTTGAAGTTTGAAGGCTACAATGATTGGAGGAAAAAGAAGTCAAAGAAGCCACAGCTACATGCAAAAAGATCTTGATATTCATAGCCAAATCGTATTTCGTTTGACAAGCAAGCCCTATGTACAAGTTTGGAATAATGAACTTATAAATGATTTAAATTCCTTCGCAACTTCCCTCAGCTCTTATGCCTCCTACTTGAAGTCGAGCAACATCAAGCAGCAAACTAGGCAACAACAGCTTTATCCAGTTCGACCGGTAACTGATAATGTATGGATTGAATACAAACCTGCTTCAGCAACAACAGTAGCACCAGAGTATGCAATTCTAGAAACAGCATTAGGCGAGTTAAAAGACTTTGAAATCCTATTCTTTGATCCAGATGTACACCAAATTTCAAGTAAAACTGGATCACAAAAGTATCAAGAAAAGTACAGATTTTTTGACAATCTTCATCTTTCGCAAGACGTGGCTTTGCTGTCCTATGATCCAGGTGGTTCGCAAACATCTAGTAAAGTTATTTGGAAAATTCCAGCAGGAGTCGGCTCTTCAGAGTTAATGACTACTGCAAGTCGTGTTGTAAAAGACCGGTTCCAGACTGTCAGAATTCCATACAAGGCAAATGAAGCGAGATTTCACAAGAAAGTTCTGCAATGTAGCAGGAAGCAAGATTCCATCTCATGTGTTAAGGGCAATATATGCAGAATTGACTCTTGATGCATCATCAGATCAAAATCCTGTCATAGACGCCAGAGTTCGGCAAGCAGTACTGGCTGGTGATCCAGATTTGGTGGTTGATATGCGCCATTTAAATAAAGGCCGTCCAGATGATGCATTTGATGCATTTTTCCAGGAACTAGAAAAGCAAATCGAGTCAATAACTGCAGCTGATGAAAGACGTCATAATGTTGAACATATTTCCAGATTTATTTCTGTGCGGGACTTGATTGAGCAAGTAAAATCTCGCCTTCCCCCCAACACAGCAGTACCAAGTGAATCTACAGTCCTCTTTGCTTTTGTGCCAAAAAATTCTCATACTAAAGTAGGAAAACTTTACAAAAGTCGAGTGCCTTTGAGATTTACTGTGCAAACACGACAGCTTCGGGCTTCACACCAAGATGATCACTATTGTGCAGCACAGTTCAAATATATGCGTGAGTTTGCTGTGAAACATCGAGACAGAGTTACCTTTGTGTGTCTAGATGACAAATCAAAACTAGATTTTGGAGAGCCGGGTGCTGCCTTATCATCAGGAGCTTGTGCGCGGAAAGAAATCTGTTGTTCCTACTACATCATCTCTTTCATGTTTGGATCATGATGTAGGCCAAAAGGGCTCTATCACACCATCAGTGTGTCTGAATGTAGAGATACCTGAAACACCAGACGGTTCTTTCTACAGAGGCCAAGTAACTGTTATTTTCAAAGATAGCATTTTTGAGCCAAGCTCACCCTTTAGGCATGCTGTTGAACTTCAGAATATCCTAGCACAGGAAGGTACCTTCAAACCAGTCTTGATGTTGTTCACAGATGGTGGTCCTGATCACAGAGTCACATATCATGCAGTGAAACTTTCACTCATCATTCTCTTTCGGCGTCTTGGCTTGGACATGATAGTTGCTGGTCGAACAGCCCCAGGGCACAGTTGGGCAAATCCTGCAGAAAGAATCATGAGTTTACTTAATCTTGCATTTCAGAATGCAGCTCTAACGAGGAATGAATGTACTAGTGCTGTGGAACAGGCACTGAGGAGTTGCAATTCAATGGAAGACATCCGGAAAAAGAGTCGGACTGTACCAGGACTTGAAGATGCTTGGGTTGCATCACTCTAAGAGATGGAAAAAATGCTTCAGGAGAGAGTTGAGCGGATCCAGTTGAAAGGTCACAACTTTAAATGTCTCAGTGCAGCTACAAAAGATGCAATCAATGAATTTGAGGATGATATCCAACACATTGATCCAGAACTTGTTAAGGGACAATATCAGCAAGTGAATGTGAACAAAAAGCAGAAATATCAGGACTTTTGAAGACTCACTGTCTAGAGCGCACATACACTTTTCAGGTCAGAAAATGTAATGATGCGACATGTTTGTGTTCCGCCAGTTATTCAGTTTCCTTGGCTGCCTGACCCAGAAATTGCCTCGGATGGTCAGCACTTCAAGCCCTTTGATGAAGTACTTGGCTTTCCTACGACTGAAAAAGACCGTCCATCTTCTCAAAGGCAAACCCTGACTGCTATTGCGGAAGATCAACAGGTATGTGAGATAGACTATGTATAGTGACATCTGCTTAAATTGCACTTGACCAGCCTCGGGGGCGCAGTGGTTAAGCTATCGGCTCACAGACTGGTAGGTACAGGTTTCGTATCCCAGTACCGGCTCCCACCCAGAGCAAATTTAAAGACTCAATTGTAGGTGTAAGGCCACTACACCCTCCTTTGTCTTAATAACACGTTAACATCTACTAACAATTAACCACTGTCCTGAACAGACTGCCCACATAGCTGAGGTGTGTGGCCATGACAGTGTGCTTGGACCTTAATTAGATATAAGCACGAAAATAAAGTTGAAATGCGATTGCACTGTATACAAATATATTAACAGTATAATACCCATATGATTATTGGTATTAATCTCTTGACTAAATATATAAATATTAACAATATATTAAAGCAATTTATTGCCACTCTTTAATTGTAACACTCAAGAAATGCTTAAGATGTAATACAGTATTTTATATAGATTTAGACATCTTCAAAATAGTATTGTATTTAATACAAACAAGAAATCACATACTTGCAATGTTTATTTAATACTTTATTTATTCAGGGCTGCAAGAATTCAGTACTTGTTGGTCAGAATGTCCGGCAGACGGTTCACTGCCATGAATGTGGGAAACCACGCTGTGTCTACTCAAAATCCTCTTTCACAAATCGTGATACCAAGTCCTTCAAGCGACTGATCGAGTCTCATGACTACACTTGTGGGTCCATCTTGACCCTTGATGGTGAGTTTTCAAGATTTTATTGATGGCATCTTAATTTGAAATCATTGTTTCTCTCCAATGTGTGTATCCATATAGGACTTTTCACTAGTCCTGTTATCAGGTCCTTCAGGCATACCAAGACTACACATGTGCGTACCAAGACTACACATGTGGGTCTATCTTAACTGCTGATGGTTAGTTCAATGTCAATTTTTTTATTGAAAAGATCTTAATTTGAAATCATTGTTTATCTCAGATGGGTGTATACATTTATTGTTATGCAATAAATACAAGTACTAGTATAAGCCCAGCAGGAAAACTGGGTTGAAGAAATCTCAATAGTGATGGTACTAATTAATTTTCATTCTTTGTAACACCAGTAATAATATTTAATGGACAAAAAGTATAATACAATGCACAGATTAATTTTCTTTCTATTTGCATTTTAGGTGACATACTTCAAGGGAAGGCATTTGTCAATACAATGCACATATTAATTTTCCTTCTAGTTGCATTTTAGGTCACATACTTCAAGGCAAGGCATTTGTCAGACTTCAGATGTGCTGTACCACTCCAATCGAGTTTGCATATTTTGCATCATCGTCCATCGTCCGCAAGGATATATGTTGTCATTGTGGGAGTTTCGGGGCAGAACGAGACAAGGATCTCATGCAGAACTATTGCGTTGTATTACCTGTTTGCATTAATTGCAAGCACCTTGGATCTCCAAAGAGGAATCCTATTCGGAAATGAATATGTTAACTAGTGTGTTAATCTTAACTATAAAACAGTACACTTTAAGCTGGTTGCTTTGTTATATTATCTGTAGAACAAAAGGCTACATTTTACTTTAAACCAATAGTGGTGCAAATACCGGTAAGTTAAATTCAAATGATTTATTTTGTTGAATATGTATGGAATCCCCACCCCACCCCACACAACTCAAAAAAAAAAAGAAAGAATTTTCCTACCGACCTACCCACATTTGAAATTGCAGGTCGGAAATGGACAAACAAAAATATTTTTAAGGATGGCCTTGGTGGACATGAGCTCCAACTGCCTGGTGTTAGATCCACATGTAATTGTGGAGCTAATTTTAATTAGATTGCATTGTATAGCTATATATCTGAAACTTGCAGAGTGGATCGTGATGCTATACAAATGTTCCCTGTATAAATATGCTAATCTCATCTACTTTACAGTTTAGTATCTTTTACAAATAATTAACTCTTTACCATTTTTAACAGTAATATTCATTGATGAAAAAGTATAATTATACTTAGAATTTAATGTTACTTGGTTACCAAAAAATTGAAGTTTGTGTCACAATGTGAGAAGTTATGGTACCTGAAACATTTTCTTTAAAAAATGTATTTACAAATATAACAGACTTAAAAAGTACAAATTCTCTGTATTATACTTAATAATTTATTTCCATTGCATTAATACTATTCTTTTGTATAAAACTGATCCAGTCATATGCTAAACTCATTCAAATGATTTACATGAAAATAGATTTACATGTCTATATTTGAATAGTTATGCTTTATCAAAATGTTTTTTAACATCAACTTCAGCTATCAGAAACTGCTGAGTCATCATGATAAGCAAAACATTATTTTAAGTTATTTTCAATTCAATATGCATTGTCTTCTAAAAATAACGCTTCAGTATGATATATATTCTACCCAAAAAGTTAATAATGGGTGGATAAATATTGACAAAGCATCAAATACGTTTAATTTTATCAAAATGTGTCCCTGCTGTGAAGTTCTGTATTTTCGCTTTTGTGGGTCAGTTACCTCCCTTGAAATATTTTCGATGTCAAATTAAACAAAGTTGTTGGGGTTTTAAAATTACAAAAAATATATATTTATGCTGTTTTATTATATTACTATAGATATTTATCAATATCTCAGTGAAATCGCCCTTTTTGGGGCAAAATAAAAAGTATTCAAAGTTTCACTTGCCTAAAAAAAAAGTCTTTTTGCAGTCGTTCAATTTCGGAAACAGGATATACATCAATCGGAAGATGTGTACTTGTCATAACCACCAAAGAAACGTGTGACGGGACATGCTCTTAATTTTGTTTTCGCCTGTGGCGATATTAATTGTTTTAGAAGGCCGTGTGCAGTTCCAAATTGCACTTTGCCAGGTGGGCAACTTGTTACGTAATACTTCTGCGCGACGGTCATCAAGCTTTTCTAATACACACCCAGAGCAGGTGGGGAGGCCATGTGGCTAGTAGTTACATAATATCTCCGGTAGTGCTGTTTATGGCCAGGGGATTGCTCGCGGAATGGCGACAGCCAGTCTGACGATCAGAGGAAACTCTGGCCGTGGTGGAAACTCACATGATAAGATTCGGTGCCGCGATGTACCCCCAGGCGATATTCGATTTATAATAAATAGCTAGTGTTTTAGAGGAATGAGGAGAAGCAAAAAGGACGGCTACCAGGGAACGTTAGTCCATTTGGACTTTGGTAAATATATTATTTCTGCTCTGTTGTATAACCTTGATGTGTCTGATGTGACTTTAAATATTTTAATACTGTATTATACCAATATTATTTAGACAGTGTCTTCGGTCATCTGACGAAGTAAATCGTAGTCTTACTGTTCTATATTTATACAAGTATTTGGTAATATAAAGCTTAGCCAGTCATCCTAGAGGACCTAGGTAAACTGTAGGTTATTGTCTTTATTGTGATAGGTACCAGTATTAATTCTGTATTACAAGGTTATTGAATGAGTAGTTAGGGTTAATTAAAAATTAACCAGTTAGGAATAGAGCTGTAATTCCTTTATTAATTAAGTTCCCCTGGAAGCGTTTCTCAATTATCACACGTGTGGGTGTTGTGTCACAGTGAAGTGTTAGAATATTGTATAAACTAGACACCTAGAGATTAACTAATTAAGTGATCAGTTCTGGGTTGTTATTATTGTTGTTATTAATTAACTACTGCGGCAGTACATTTGTCAGCGTAGGTTAATACAGATTCCAAAGTGTATTGTGTTTTTGTTGTGTTTTCTAGTGAACTAAACGTGCTATAATAATATATACTTTATATAAGATCTATCTCTGATCATACCTAGACGAGCCAAAGCGGTTTTGAACTGCTCTATACAGAGAGATCTAATAGATATACAGTTAGGAGAGATATTTTGATAATCGTGTTTTATTCAGTTACGGGTATTATAGAATCCCCGTGACAAAACGTGCAAAATCGTCATCAAAACAAGCGTATTCTGGCCTTGAACATCACCACCAGTTGTGAACCAAGCTCGTAGCATTTCGGAATATCTGCGCAGCCCCTAGCGGCGGCTGCGGTCGCTACCAATAGCCGATGTATTTTTCGTGCTGGGTTGTCCTTAAACATTCATTCATTCAGGTTTACAAATAATGAAAGCCACAAGTATGTATCGAATATAAGAATAATCAGTGTAAAAACAACAAACTGAAATACCGTAGTCACGAGATACCAGACGTGAGTTCAGCCAGCCGTTTATCGCTAATGTTTGGCAGACTGTTTCTTACGCAACAAGTTAAACCGAACGACCACTTCGACAACCGGTCAAAATAATTATCAGACATTTTGACTACTGGCTATCGCTGAACGCAGATCATGCATAGCACCGAGTGTCACTTGTAGTATAAAACCACGTGGCAGGTAATGTGACGATAAAAATAAAGTGCATGCGATGCGCTATGTGTTTTGTATCTATAGGCATTATTCAAAGCTAAATCGGAAATAAGTTAACGCGTAATTAAATTCGCGGAGCTGTCGTGAACATAATATATTTGCGTGCACGGTAGGCTACAAGTTCAGTGTACACGGTCATAGCTGCTTGCAAATTAGGTTACCACGATGACGTAGCAACTAGTACGTTACGTCACTGTTCTTGTTAAAACGTCAAACATCCTCCGTATTCCGACAGTATTTTCTATTTGAAATACTAACACACGCGAGAATGAATGAATGAATGAATGTTTAACGACACCCCAGCACAAAAATACAAATCGGCCATTGGGTGTCACAAATGGTCACTGTGGGGATAAGTATAATACAATACATAAAATCGAGGTAGGTAAACCTTAAAGTGCTGTGCCAGATGTATGATGTATTGAGCTATATCAATCAAGATATTATTTAATATGATTAGAAAATTTAAAAAAAAAATGTAAAAAAAGTATATACCGGTATATTTTCC
The DNA here is from genome assembly GCF_016097555.1 of Gigantopelta aegis. Taxonomy (NCBI): domain Eukaryota; kingdom Metazoa; phylum Mollusca; class Gastropoda; order Neomphalida; family Peltospiridae; genus Gigantopelta; species Gigantopelta aegis. The sequence goes on along the minus strand of NC_054699.1, from coordinate 43,904,479 downwards.
ATTTAAAAATATTCCCCTGAAAAACAGAACCAGCTGAATTCGTTTCGGGAATTTCCGTAAGATTTGATCCGTGACGTCACGAAGGGAACTCCTTTCGATAGTCAGCGCCATTGTTCATTGCTTCATTTGTGTTTATTATGGTTAAACGGCGTGTTGTTGGCGGCTGTAGCAATACAAAAGCCGATAAATTTAGTCTTCACGCATTTCCTAGTAATGTTGCTGTGAGAAAGCTGTGTGTGAATTTGATTAAAACAACGTGGAAATACTGGACAGGAAGAAAAAAATGCCGGAGACCGTTGCGACAGCAAAACACTTTAGTTTCGATTCGTCCAAACTGGCTTGTCGGCTTTAGCGAGATATGGGAATACCATGTGTTATGGCTTTTAAAAAAGATTCTGTACCAACAAATTTTCTGCGACACAAAACAAATGACAACAAGCCGACGCCATCCACACCGAAACGACCTTGAGGTGCATATCGTCAATGTCCCAATGCGTTATGCTTTCAACTCCGATCAGTTTGTTTTCTCATGCACGTTTCGTGCAATCATCGAAATCCGATTTGTTGTCGTTTGCATCTCGTTCATTTGTGAGATTTTTTCTTTATAGTTCGAGAACATTAAAACAATAAAGTACAGACAAGTAAGTATCTATAGCCTAGTCCGTCCCAGCCTACAAAAATGTAGGGGTTTTTTGTAAAAAAGAAAAGAAAAAAAAGAAGCTAATTTTGTATGCATCTTAGAAAACAATCGGCTCAGAAATAAACGACTTGTAAATTCCATAGCATGAAAAAAGGCGTTCCGTGTAAAACAGACTATAAATACATTAAATTAATTTTACTATACCTCCCACAGAGAAAACATTTTTTCATACTATGGAATGTGCTATAAGTTATTTATTTCTGAGATGACTGTTTTCACAACTGCACACAAAAAGATAGTATTGTTTTGTTATTTCCAAAACACTTTTACTTTTTTTTTTACGTCAAACTAAACTGAAATTATTCACACAAAAAAACATCTTCCTAGATGGATGGGACGGACTAAAAGTCGTTTTTGTTTATTTTTTAAAATTAAAATAAATTTTTTTTATTTCTGAGCAGACTGTTTTTCACAACTGCACACGAAAAATAGTATTGTTTTGTTATTCCCAAAACACTTTTACTTCTTTTTTTTTACGTCAAACTAAACTGAAATTATTTCACAAAAAAAAACCCATCTCATGGATGGGACGGACTAAAAGTCGTTTGGTTTATTGTCTTAAAATTACCGATATCGGGTCCACTTGACTCGTAGAATTCAAGAATTATTTATCGTCTTTTCTACTACATCACAAGTATTAGAACATACAGTGTAGCAAAAATAATTCGCACGAAAAGCTAAAGAACAAAAACAAGAATAAAAGTTGTAAATTAGTGGTAAGCTGTCTCCACGACCATTTTCATCATCATCTGTCAGGCCGGTGGTTCGTCGGAAGATGTTCCAGGTTCAAACTGATAAGGCATTATTTGTTGTGTTGCACAAATATTAGTCCAGTCGTCATTACTACACTATTCATCATCGAAAGAAGAATCGCATGATCAAGTTTGGCAGTCGCTGTCGGTCCCACTTTCGCTGGCGCTGAAAGTCATATCGTGGTAGGTTTCTGTGAAGCGCGTTCCCTTCGTGACGTCACGGCTATTTCCAGGCAAATGTTTTTACCGAGAATTTTACTCGGTCGTTTCCGGCAGTGTTCTACGGGAGTGATGTTTTAATACTTTTATGGGGCATTTTCGTAATTATTGATTTACATATCGGTGTAAAATATTATTGCAATGAATTAAGAAAGCATTTAATTGTGGAATTTGAAATTTTAGTGTATGGTCTGGCACAGCACTTTAAAACCCCTGCGCGTGCTGTAACCTCACCGTGGTGCAGGGGTGTAACATTCTCTTTGAGAATGGCCAATACAGCACAAATTGAAGTTTAGAGTAAAATTCGGTGTCCGTAAAATTCTGTGATATTTGTATTTGTATTTTTGCACAGTTCTTTACTGTTTTTGTTTAAACCTTGAATTTTTATATTGATGTTGATCATCACTTTATTTATTTGCATTATCATAGTTTGACACCCAATAGCCGATGTATTTTTCGTGCTGGGGTGTCGTTAAACATTCATTCATTCATAAACCTTAAAACTTTGTATACAAGTCAAAATGTTTCAAAAACTTTACAATTAATTCTGGATGGAATTTAAAGGATTCCAAAACATTTCTGTTGCCAAATATATTGTCGTGATTTTAGCCCAGTATTTAGATTATAGTAATGGGGTACTTACGGTTTAACTAATTATCGGTAGTGAGTACCGTACCGTCTGGTCGTTTTCACGGTTTCAGTCGCAAGCGTGTGGGCTTCGCCTTCCAGAATCCTCTGCTGTCGTTTTGTGCCCATGTGACGCTCCTCGTCCAATGGGTGGGTCCCCCCCCCCCCCCCCCCCCCACCCATCCTCTGCCCCCCCCACCCCCCCCCCCCCCCCCCCCCCCCCCCCCCACCCCCCCCCCCCCCCCCCCCCCCCCCCCCCCCCCCCCCCCCGCCCCCCCGTTTTATAGAAGAGAAGATCACCTCCCGAATTTCCAGGGAACATCAAACACTTCACCAGCGGGTTACTGGCTCGGATTCATCCGGGCCAGGATTCAACGACCATCCATGAATAAACAGGTTCTTTGGAAACATCCAGGGTTTCCTGTTGTTATAGGTTAAGACTACCCCCCAAAAGAAACAGCAGTCCTATCATATTTGTAAAAAAGATACTGACTTATCTGGCGGTGGCATCCAGAAAAGCCATTAAATCCACGAATATTATCCATTGAGCATAGTTAAATGAATGAATGAATGAATGAATGTTTAACGACACCCCAGCACGAAAAATACATCGGCTATTGGGTGTCAAACTATGGTAATGCAAATAAATAAAGTGATGATCAACATCAATATAAAAATTCAAGGTTTAAACAAAAACAGTGTAAAGAACTGTGCAAAAATACAAATACAAATATCACAGAATTTTACGGACACCGAATTTTACTCTAAACTTCAATTTGTGCTGTATTGGCCATTCTCAAAGAGAATGTTACACCCCTGCACCACGATGAGGTTACAGCACGCGCAGGGGTGAGCATAGTTAAAGTCACATCCATGAATATTGAAATTATGCATTAAGCACAGTTAAAGTCACATCCATGAATATTCAAATTATGCATTAAGCACAGTTAAAGTCACATCCAGGAATATTACAGTTATGCATTAAGCACAGTTAAAGTCACATCCAGGAATATTCAAATTATGCATTAAGCACAGTTAAAGTCACATCCAGGAATATTCAAATTATGCATTAAGCACAGTTAAAGTCACATCCAGGAATATTCAAATTATGCATTAAGCACAGTTAAAGTCACATCCATGAATAATAATGAAACACCAAGAACTACTCCTTGAATAACACTTAAAGTTGAACACTTAAAAGTTGAACACTTCAAAGTTAAACACTTCAAAGTTAACAGTTAAATAAATTCCAACTCAGCCTTTTGTGCAAATGTCAGTCAAGGCAACTATATTACATTATATTACACAAACCTAACAAAAAACTGGTCCATCATATTTTGCCCTATATGATGTTGGCCTCCTAATTACATCCTTAATAAAAAAGAGTCATCATTCAAATAATTATCCCTCAACTTAGCAATAGTTAATTGAGAATTAACTATTATTCCCCCACAAAATAATTTGGGACCCTTTCCCTAAGGAAAACAAGATAAAACAGGATTTTTCATGGTAGATACCTTCACTCTCCCTCACAAAAAGGATGGAAAAGGTCCGCATCATCCAGGAAAAATATAATTTTATGTCCTGTTTTATCTTCTCAGTATTACATACTTACCTGAGAAGAGACCCCTTTAAAATAAGGTCTTTTCCCAGTTACCCAAAATCCAACCCCCCTTCCTGGGACATTTTCTATTATTGCTTACCCACAGGTCTCCCATACCCAATTAACTGTTCCCCAAGTGGATGCTGAACACCAACCATTCACCTCAAATACATTTAACTGGATAATATTGTTAGACCTGAAATAGACCTGAAATTAAAATTAGACATATAATACAGTTATTCGAATTTAGCCCTAATTCTCTTGTCTAACAGACCATAATTAAAATATACCACCAGTGAAAATCCCCCACCATATTGAAATAATTATGTTCAATATTTTAAATTCAGTACATATCTCTATGATATGGAAGGTTGTTCCCAGCTAATGCCGGGTACCAACCCGTTCCGTACAGATAACCCATATAACCTACTGGTTTAATAATCACCCTCCCTTTTTGTTTTGTTTACCAGTTAACCAGCCCGTACAACCGCCGGGCATTGGAGACAGTGCTTTGTAGTACTGCCTCCAGGGATGTGTTTCGAACCCTAGCCACCTCGGCTGCCACCTCTCCGAGGTAACTCGGGCCGCTAGGACCTTGGCCCCTCAGCCCCTCAGTCCGACATGAGGGGCATTTGTCTCCAATAGAAGACGATCGACGGGGATAAGCGCCACTGCCTGGCGTTGTTCCCCGTCCATTGCAAACACCTTCCCGGAGACCCCAAAATAGGCCTCCGGGAACAACCTACAGGCATCCTCAACTGCTTGGCACCCCCCGTCGAAAGAGGTTAAGTGAATTTTTTGGGTTGGGGGGCACCTCTCCTGGAGGAGAAGGATACCAGCCGCGAGAGGGCCACGACTCCAATTCCCCCCCCACAAAACTCTTCTTAGTGGCCATCTTCTCCACCCATCCCCTATCCGCGTCTTGGACCGTGTTTGCAAACCGGGGATGAATCCCTACTACCACTTTCCAGGCCGGGTAACATTCCACCGTAGGTGGAAAGTGACCCGGCTCGATCTACACTGACACCCCCCCTTATCACATCAATAACGGGGCAGGGAATACGGTGTGGATAGTGGTGCCGTACCACTTTCTCCAAACTGGGATCTGTGCCCAGTTTCATTACCCGGCCACAAGACTTTGGATGAAAATGTGCATCCACCCCTTGGAGCTGATCCCTCCCCTTGAATACTGGCCCAGGAGAAGCCGCCCAGCTTTCACCGGGCTCTGCCCCAACTGAGACCACCCTAGTGTCCCCTTCCGCCGACGGAGACTTCCCGCTCCCCGTTATTACCAACCTTCCTGGGGCATCATCGTGAGGAATCTCTGCCCCCGCCGGGATACACTTATTCCGAGGAATATCTAACCCTTGAGCCGACCATCCCAAAAACCAACGGCGGTCCTCCAGGGACAACAACGCTCTCCAGTGTATGAGCGCAGCCATGCTCAACACTGGATGTAGAGTAAACTGCTGAGATGGCTCGTTTAGAAAACGGGCCATCTGTTGTAGTGCGGGAACATCCACCTCTGACGGGCCCACCATACTCGGGATCAATGGTCCCAGTCTACTGGCCAACTGACGCGGAGTACCCGACGGTCCGCAGACCCTCCTTGCCAGGTCTCTCACTGCCGCCCACCGAATGGTAGCCAGGTTTGGGATACGTGGATTTGCTGCCCCCAAGATTCCAGGGATGTGTACTGACAGGGCATGCGCCCGTAATTTACGGGTGCATGTCCCACAGACTGGGACTGGACATTGGAGTCCCGAGACTTCTCCCCCCCCCCCCCCCCCCCCCCCCCCCCCCCCCGTCCTTTACCCGTGTCTGACCCCTTCCTCTTTTCCCCAAGGCTAACCGGTCCGGACGTACGCCCAGCATCCTTGGGCGAAACCGACTCGGTCGATTCCGGTGAGGTGGGTCAGGGGGAACACAGACCTAACTGAGATCTGGGCGAGCCCAACCCCGGCGGAGGCTGGGGTAAGGCCACCCCCTGTGGAAACCTGGACTGACTCGGCCCGGACTGGACATGAGAAACCCGAATGTAGGCAACTTTCCCCTTTCCCATGCCCCCAAGATTCCCCGTCCTCTCCCCCGAGGTAAGAATCCTGGAGGGGGAGAGCCCTCCTTTAAGTCTATCAGCCTGTGAAAACAGAAAGGGGGGATATCGGGCAGGGAATCCTCCAATTGGAGTGACGACCCCGCCGCCGCCGGTGGAGACACACTTACCTCCCCCAGGTCCCCTTCCCAAGGCGACACACCCATCTCGACGGACTCCTCATGAGATGGCGGGCCCACCTCGGCTGGCTCCTCATGAGGTCATGGGCCCACCTCGGCTGGCTCCTCTTGGGGTGGTAGCCCCACCTCGGCTGGCTCCTCTTGAGGTGATGGGCCCACCTCGGCTGGCTCCTCTTAAGGGCCCACCTCGGCTGGCTCCTCTTGAGGTGATGGGCCCACCTCGGCTGGCTCCTCTTGAGGTGGTGGGCCCACCTCGGCTGGCTCCTCTTGAGGTGATGGGTCCACCTCGGCTGGCTCGTCTTGAGGTGGTGGCTCCACCTCTGCTGGTGCTTCTGGAGGTGGTAGGTCCACCTCGGCTGGTGCTTCTTCGTCAGGCAGGGGGGGGGGGGAGCGTCACTCCCCCACCTACCCACAACTGTTTGATCCTCGTGATTCATTTTCTATGAGAAAGAAAAGAACAGTTCAAAAGGACCTAAATAATACTAACCCGAACAAGCCAACTTACCGTAATGAATAGTTAAAGTGTCCTCTGTCGGGAACCTATCTGTGCACCTCATCTCCCCACACCAGCAAGTACAACACCATTGAACCAATAAACAGAAAATCAGCAAATACATACTTTAATTAGCAAATCATGCAATATAACCTAAAAAAAACAATTTACATACTCACCAACCAGTCCATTTGGTATATAATGACAATACTTAATTTAGAAAAATCAACCATAATTAATAAAAAGTAAGAAATAACAATAGAGATAATTAAGCACCATATCAACGAGCATACCAACCACAACAATCAAGCACAGTAAAGCGTGGTTAAGCAGTGCATAGAGACAACAACCAAGGAGAAAGGAACTACAGAAGAGGGGCGACTATAAGTGAAAGTGCAACTAGTCCTAAGAAGCACAACATGGAACACACCGTACTCACCACCCCTCTGACGGTACTCACTGCGGTGAGACTGCTCCACAGACGGGACAAATGTATCTACCCTCCTCCGGGGTTACCTCCACACACACACTATGATACCATTCTTTACACCTGTCGCACTGTATCATGAATTCACCTGTGTAAGGCCCCAGACAAAAACAATAAGTTTGTTGGCTCTTTGTTTTTCGCCTAGTTTGTCTACCCTGTTCTGTTGTTTCCTTCTTCTGGCCCAGTAACTCCCCTTTTGCCCGATCTAACCATGGTGGTACCCACCGATCATTACACAATTTTAATCGGTCATGGTTGATCACTGACACTCCTTTACAGAGTTGTACTTTGTACAAATAAGGGGAAATGGGGAAATGCATTCCCATATCAGTCCAGGACCTTTCCATGGTGGGCTAAGTTTTTTGTTTTCCCCTTTAAGAACAGCCGTGTCCAACACATACACATAGTCCCCTTTGGAATACTTGTGTTCTGCTGTTCTCAGGTCATAGTCCCTTTTCATTCTTTTCTGGGACTCACCCAACTTATCCCTAGCCAGTTCATGTGCACCCCTGCTGGATTCTTCAAGCTGGGCCACATACTCATCAACATGTGCCGGCTGCTTCCCTACAGGGGGCCTGAACATGAGATCTGCAGGTTGATTGACCTCTCTACCCAGCATAAGGTGATTAGGTGTGTAACCTGTGTGGCGGTTTACCGCAGAACGTAAAGCCCCTGCCAACTGAGCCAGGTTATCATCCCACCGGGTTTGAGATTTGTCAATATAGGATCGAACAGCATCCATGAGTGTACGGTTGTACCGTTCGACCTGTCCGTTAGCAGATGGACGATAGGGTGTAGTTCGGCTTTATGAATATAGAGCAATTTACACACTTCTTGAAATAGCTCCGATTCAAAATTTCTTCCCTGATCAGTGAATATCTCAAAAGGGTAGCCAAACACATCCTGGTACTCAACCAGTAAAGCGGCCCGGTTTTCCGCTTGCTCAGAGTTCAACTCTTTACAGGAGTTGTCGTACATGTTTTTCAAAAATTCCGGTACCACCTGTTTTTCACCCTGAGATTCTTTCAGCCTTTTTACCGTAGCAGATGGCGGCAATTTGTGATTTACCACCGGTGCTGCTTCCATAGCATGCCCCACAATCTGCTGTGCCTGGAGTGTTACTGGTCTATCACCCAAATTCACCAAACACACACTATCTTTGTTGCCTGCTGCCTGGAACGTATATGGCATCATTGCTAATGTTGATACACACTCCGTGCTCGGCTCAACCACAAATGTGGGCATACTTCGGCTCACACTACAGGGAAAATGTTTCGCTGAATTTGGCGGTAGCACCACCTTTTCTAGCACCTTAACCTTCGCCACCACTGGCGACTGACCAATCAATCCAAAAACCATAGAGATGGATTTACCCCCAACCGTCAAAGTGCCTGCCCGTAAATCCAACTTTGCATTACAAGCCCTCAAAAAGTCTAAACCCAACAACATATCATCCTCGATTGGGGCTACATACATTTTGGACTGAAAATTGGTATCTCCCAGTGTCAAGGTCATAGGACCTACAACAATCCCTTCCATTTTCATTTCTCGGCCTGCGGTATTCAAAGATACAGCCCGAATAACCTTAGGCTTAGTCACCATGCTATCATAGATTCGGTCAGCAATGATATTCACTTCAGCCCCAGTATCTACTGTGGCATTTACAGAACACCCATTTACAATGACAGGTACAGAGAACATAGGCCCAGCGCTTACAGGTTTAAGTCTGATGACTGGTGTTGCCTCCCCTTTCTCTGTCCCTACCGCCTCCACTGTTATCTGCTCTTCCATTGGACAGCTCTCTGGAGGTACGATTACCTTCCTTTCTTCTACTACCAGTTTCTTATCCGGAACATCACCCACCCCTGGGCTGTCCCTAACATCGTCATCTACACCCCCAGAATGTGCCGTCACCCCCTCGACCACCACTGTCGAAACTGACCCCTCTTTTTGAGCCGCCATTCCCGTCGCCCCAACTGCCACATCCATGGTTCCTGCAGCCACCCCCTTTTCAGGTGCTACCGCCACTACGTCCACAGTCTCTACGACTACATCCTTCCCCAGGTTACCCCCTATCTCGGCTACTCTCCAAGGTCACCCCATTTTCGACAGTCCGATCTACATGTGACTCTTTCGATGCTAGCCCTTCCTGTTCAGCCACCCCACCCGTTGCCCCCACTGTCACGCCCGCATTTTCTACAGCCACCCCCTTTCCAGGTGCTCCCCCTGCGACGTCGACAGGCTTTGCAACCACCTCCTCCGAGGTCATACTCGTCTCCTGGTCACACCATGTAACTTTATCCTGGCTACTTTCTCCCAAGGCTACATCGATTTTCATGTTTTGACACATATCCCCTCCCCCAGGGGTCTGGTCTTCGGGCATGATGATGATACAATTATCACTCTGTAAAGTTGGCTTCTGGATGGACGCCGAATTCTGACGTGTACATATCTCTACCCCCCCCCCCCCCAACTTACAGATTTCTTCCCTACAGAACTGCCAGCCACCCCCTTGGTGCCGACAGCCCTGCACCCGGTACCCAACGGTACCATACCTGCTAGAGGCCGTCTACCACTACTCTCTTGGACTGGGTTAAGGCCTACTGACCCAGCCCTTTCCCATTTAACGACTTAGTTCCTTTCCACTGTGGACACTCCCTTCGAAAGTGTCCTACCTCATTGCAAAGATAACATCTAGGAGGCACCCTTTCCCTTCCCTGTGGTGAAGGAGACCCCTCCCTTCTACCCACTGAAGGTGGCCTATCCCTAGGTTGGAACTGCCCCCTGTTGTTGTTACCAAAATGCGACCTGTCCCCCCCCCCCCCGGGCTACTCGCTCTCCGCCCCTTTAACTCTGCCATTTCCGTCATCAGATGTTCCACCATTTTTTCTAGTCTCTCCATAGCAGAGTGGGGGGCGTTAGGCGTTTCCCACCCAAGGCTACCAGTGTTTCTACTAACACTCATTTGAGCGACCCGCTGTCCACCGATTGACAGTTCATCCACCCGACTAGACAAAAAATCCAATCTATCTCTTAAACTGTCTCCCACCGGATTAAGCTCCCTATTGATTGTACTCCTATCACTGTGTCCCCATCCGTCTATGCGGGACACACGAGCCTCTAACGGTGTACTACTCGGTACTCTACCAGTATTTCGAGCATTCAGCGCCGCATTGGTGCACTGCCACCGTAACAACGTATCCATAGCATCGTCAAGAGTCCGGGGATTTGCATTGCACAAATGATGTGCCGGCGCTACATCTTCACAGCCCTGACACAATCTGGTCGTTACCTGAGAAGACATAAAGTCGTCGGGCAGACCCTGAAACGCTCTATTTGCTAGAACTACCACCCGGTCCGCCCAATCTCTGATATCCTCCCCTGGTTTTTGTTTAGCCGTGAAAAACTCCATCTGAGCCGAACTCGACATATCATACGACCCAAATCGTTTCGCCAGCTCATGCATAATCTCTGTATACCGGAGGTTTTGGGGGGCCAATATAAGGGCATAATATTCACTAGCCTTACCCTGTAATGAAAAACAAAGTTCCTTTTTACACCGCTGTGGGGGCCAGTTCGCACACTCGGCCATGTATTGAAATTTGGTTTCAAAAGCCTTCCAACTACTTTTGCCATCATATTCCACTTTCTTGTTGAAATGAAATAACCTTTCCTCCGGCGCCCCCCCCCCCCCCCCCTTTACTGGGAACCTCCCCTCCGGATGAAAATTAAATCCATCCCTGTCTACATCACCCCCTCCTTGGCGATATGGGACACGACCCTGATACATCGACCTCCCCTGTGGGTGAACGGTAGAACCACCCCTTTGGGGGTTAAATCCTTCCTCACAAGAAATGGGACTACTCCTGTGCCAAGTACCCCCCTCTGGGTATGACAGTGGACCACTCATGTGTGGGTAACCACCCTCCGATGACGGACCGAAATCGCCCCCGTTTGGGTTATCCCCCTCTGGGCGTGAAATGGTACCAACCCTGTTCGGGTAACTACCCTCCGGGTAAGAATCACGACTACCCCTGGCCGGTTTACCCCCCTCTGGGCATGGGTAAGTACCACCCCCTTTCGGGCAACTCCCCTCTGGATAGGAAGCAACGTCACCCCTGGGTGGATGACCCCCCCCCCCCCCTCTGGGTTGAAAACCAAACTGCCCCTATGGGCATTTGTCCCCTCCCCCGAATGAATACCAAGACCACCCGTCAACGGTGTCCCCCCTTCTACGGTACCGGACCCCGTACTGACTGAACGGTGATACCTAGAATTTATGTCTACGTACCCAGAACTAGGAGGTGTCAGAATAGAAATGTGGCCTACTTCGTGCGGGCTAACCTGCAAATCCGGGGATTGACTTTCCCCCATAGCCCCATCATTGTCACGAAATGACATACCGGGAACTGTTCCCAGAAAAACATAATAAATAAACGCAAAGTATTTCGAACTTTCAAAAAATACTTTATTTCTCTGCACTGAAGCCGAACCGTAAATTTGAAATCCTCCCCCACACAAACAAAATTATTACGTCATTTAGTCAGAAAAACTTCAAGAATGCAATATCCTATAAAAATATCAATAAAAACACTGTGAAAAAATTCAATATGGCGGCCAATTAAAAAATTTCCTTTTTCCTGAAAACAATTAAACCCAAAGACAAAAGACAATTAATTAAAAAAAAATTGTAATTATTTGATTAGCAGATGCGTACAAATGTTCGCAGCGCCATTGTCGTGATTTTACCGAGTATTTAGATTATAATTAAAGGTTACTTACGATTTATCTGATTATCTGGATTAGTATGCTTCTGGCCTCTATATCGGTTTCAGTCGCAAGCGTGGGGGCTTCGCCTTCCAGAATCGTCTGCTGCGTTTTGTGCCCATGTGACGCTCCTCGTGCAATGGGTGGGTCCCTTTTCCCCGCCAATCCCTACATGGTAAGGCACCAGTAGATTATTTGTCTCCAGGGGTGTCAGGCGGCGGACCAGTTCCAACTTTGACATCCGGTCGTCGACTGGTCGCGAGTCACCACAATATCATTTCTCGTCGGCTTGAGATGATCACACTCCACCTAAATGTGGCGCACAGTCAGCGTACACTGACAATGTTCACACTGAGGAGGAGCATCCTTCTTTAAAATAAATGAATGTGTCAAATATGTATGGCCGATGCGGGCACGGCACAAGACTACTTCATCCTTCCTGCACCGCCTGTAAGATGACTGCCACTCTCCTAGGACTGGATTGACAGAATGAAACTTGTTCGCAACCGCACCGTCCCAATCATCTTGCCAAGTCGAAAAAATATATTGGTTAATATGAAATTTATAATCACTGTAGAGGACACCAACATGGGCACGGGGCAAGTTCAAAGCAGACTTGGCAGCAACATCTGCCTTTTGGTTACCCTTAATGCCAACATGGCTGGGTACCCAACAAAATATAACATCTTTATTGGCAATTGATAAAAAGACACACTTTCGTATAACCATCCCAACTAAGGGATGCTCCAATTTCATGTATTGTAGAGCTTGGAGACACGAAAGTGAGTCTGTAAAAATAATATACTTGGATGCACATGAATCCTTAATCTGTTCCAGAGCTTTAATGATTGCCCAAATTTCAGCATTAAAGATTGATGCTGAATCGGGCAATCTCATGGAAGTTATTGCGTTTGATGGAAAAACTGTAGCACAAGCCACAGAATTCCCATCCCGTGATCCGTCTGTGTAAACAGGAATGTAATCACAGTACCTCTCTTGGATTTCCATGAAATGTTGTTTATAAATAACTGCATCTATACGATCTTTTTTTAGATGCACAAGATCGAATACAATTTTTGGTGGTTTGATACACCAAGGTGGCAAAACAAAATATGAAGACGTTTCCAAAATGTCTGTTAAATCAATGTTGGAAACTGATAAAAACTGCTTAATGCGAAGACCAAATGTTCGAATCGCATTCGGTTTCGCATCAAATAACTTCATATATTTATTATCAAACACCGCATTATGCGCAGGATGTTTTGGCATTGCTTTAATCTTTGTAGCATACTGCAGAGAAAGCTTTGCACGTCTAGCACCCAAACTAGGTTCGTGTGCATCGACGTACAAACTCTCCACAGGAGATGTTTTGAAAGCACCAAGACAAAGCCTAAGTCCCTGGTTGTGTATAGGATCTAGCATTTGCAAGTAAGACTTACGTGCTGACCAATATTCAATGCACCCATAATAAAGTTTACACCGAACTAAAGATCTATAAAGTCGGAGCATAACCTTTCGATCTGCTCCCCATTCAGTCTTGCCAATAACTTTTAAGATATTGAGGGCCTTTAAGCCCTTCTTTTTCACATACTGTAAAGGAGGAACAAAACATAGCCTCCTGTCACAAATAACCCCCAGAAATTTGGTCTCCTCCACAACTGGAAGCGGAGTTTTGTCCAGAAACAGCTGAGGATCTAAATGGTGACCTCTTTTCTGGCAGATATGCATACAGACTGTTTTTGACTGAGAATCGAAATCCATTGTCAGTTGCCCATTGTTGAAGTTTATTCAAACAAAGCTGCAACTGACGTTCAATGATACTCATACTGGACGACCTGTAGCAAATCTGAAAATCGTCGACATATAACGAACTATCAACACCAGGTTTTAAACACTGGGTGATGCTGTTAATTTTCACGGAAAATAAAGTTACTGACAGGATGCTACCTTGAGGCACACCCATCTCTTGGGAGTGAGAATCGGATAACGTAGATCCCACTCATACCTTGAAAGACCTATTCTGTAAGAAATTTGAGATAAAGTCAGGCATACGGCCTCTTAAGCCCATGCCATGGAGGTCTTTCAAAATCCCATACTTCCATGTGGTATCATAAGCTTTCTCGAGGTCAAAAAGACCGATACCAAATGCTGGTTATGGATAAAAGCATCCCTAGAAAACGTTTCCAATCTAACAAGATGATCAACCATGCTACGTCTAGTCCTGAACCCACATTGCATGTTAGTAAGCAATTTGTGGGACTCAAGATACCAGACAAGTCTACGGTTGATCATTCTTTCCATGGTTTTACAAATGCAACTTGTCAAAGCAATAGGGCTATAACTGGTAGGATTTGTTGGATCCTTACCAGGCTTAGGAATAACAATGGCTTTTCTCCAGTCAGAAGGAAAGTCACCAGAAATCCAGGGGCCGTATGCATGAGGAGCGGATAAAACTAAACGCGGATAGCGGCTAAACGCGGATTGCTAATCGCGTTTAAATTTATTCGCTTTTTGGTATGCATAAACGTAAATGACGTCGCGAATAGCTATCCGGCGGCGTTATTTTTAGATTGGGGGAACTCCTCGCCGTGCATGGCATTCTGGAACCGAACGTTGCGCTTACAATGTACTTTTGTAAACAAAAAGAACAGTGTTTCGTTTAATATTTATAAATAAATAAAATATATAAATAATGTATAAATGTATGAAATAAAATAAAAATAAATTAAATTAAAAAATAATAGGCCTAATGCAAAAATAATAATGAAAATAAATAAAATTAAATACATAGTTATAAGAAGAAAAAAAAATATAGCAATCCAGTTATTAACAGTCATTAAAAGTGCAGTATATATTTAGGAAGGGGTGCAAATTAAAAACAAATACTAATAAAATAGAGGCAAATAGTCTTGCCAAATAAATAAATAAATAAATAAATAATGGGGGACCAAGATATAACACCCAGCATAATAATAAAATATAGAAATGCAGATTGAGAGGGAGATAACTGGAAAATAGGTCGAACACCAACCATAAGCGATTGGGGGTGGGGGGAGGAAATCTTCAAATTCGGGTAAAAACGAATAAACATTCGGGCAAAACGTTTCTCTATGTATTTCTATCATTCTACTGACAATATTGTTTTTAACGTAACCCATGTGAAAGGAAGGAAGGAACTGTTTTATTAACGACGCACTCAAGACATTTTATTTACGGTTATATGGCGTCGGACATACGGGGAAGGACCACAAAGATATTGAGGGAGGAAACCCACTGTCGCCACTTCACGGGCTACTCTTTTCGATTAGCAGCAAAGGTTCTTTTATATGTACCATTCCATACAGAGGATAGCACATAATACAGCCTTTGATATACCAGTCGTGGAGCGAGAAATAGCCCAATGGGTCTACTGACAGGGATTGACCCCAAACCGACCGCGCGAGCACTTTACCACTGGGTTACGTCCGAGAGAGAGAGAGAGAGAGAGAGAGAGAGAGAGAGAGAGAGAGAGAGAGAGAGAGAGAGAGAGACCCAGTCCTAGAGAGGGTGATAGGGAGGGAGGGGAGGGAGGGGAGGGAGAGAGAAATAAAGAAATATGCTACAGGTAAATCCTTTACTCAACCTGGGCCCATATGCATGACGACCGTATAAATATAAACGTGTTTAACTCTCTAAACGCGTATAGTTATTTGCGTGTAACTTTACCTGCATTTTAGTATGCACAAGTCATGACTATGGTCGCCGGTAGCTAACCGCGTATAAAATTGGAAAATTGGAAATGTCGGAGTTCGATGATTATGTCGATGTCATCTGTAAGGGTTTTATGTGTTGCCTCTCGATTAAAAAAAAGGTGAAATAATTGGTGGCCTTCTAAATTATATCAAATATTTATTCAGAACCATGTGTAACTCGGGGTGGGGTGGAACGGGGTGGGGTGGGGTGATACGATGGTTTGGCCATTTTAAGGGGGTACTCTACACAGCTAAACAGGTTAGATATTATATGATTTTACATATTATAATCATGCTATTCATAGTCAGTACGTACCTTTTCCACCATTAAGTAGTTACATTGTACCCACTCATACCGCTCACTCCATATTAAACAGTTTAGTCTAACCCACATTTTTACAAATGTTTGGATAAAATTAATGATGTATAAACGTGTTTTTTTTTTTTTAAATGAATGAATGAATGAATGTTTAACGACACCCCAGCACGAAAAATACATCGGCTATTGGGTGTCAAACTATGGTAATGCAAATAAATAAAGTGATGATCAACATCGATATAAAAATTCAAGACTTAAACAAAAATAGTGTAAAGAATTTGCAAAAACACAAATATCACAGAATTTTATGGATACTGAATTTTACTCAAAACTTTCAATTTTGTGCTGTATTGGCCATTCTCAAAGAGAATGTTACACCCCTGCACCACGGTGAGGTTACAGCACACGCAGGGGCTTGTTTTTTTAATTAAATAATAGCTTACATAAGTTTAAAATTAATTCATTACTAGGCCTATATTGTAACAAAATGTACAAACAATACCTTACGATACATAGCTTTTTCTTTCATTGTCTCAATACTCTCGGAACACTCATGCGGTATCCATGCACGTGCAATGAGGGGATGAGGGATGGGCTTAAATGTAACTGTCGTCCCTTACTAGTAGTACCATTCAGTGCTTGTATGCTGTTCAATAATGGAAAATCAAGCCAAGAGACATAGGAAAGCGAATTTTACAGACACTGAAATAAGAGTGCTATTAGAAGAAATAAGTGTTGATCATAAAACATTGTTTATGGCCAACAACCAAACTGTCACAAACAGGTTAAAGGGGGATATTTGGAAAAGAATAACTGCAAAAATCAGTGCATGCGGCGTGGCAGAACGTACACCACAAGAGGCGAAAGAAAAATGGAGATCGTTGAAAGGGGCCGTCCTAAACAAGCAGAAAAGACAGACGAAAACGGGAGGTGGACCACCAGATAAACCAGTGCCATACGAGGACATCATCGTGACCATAATTGGAGAAAATTCAAACCTCTACACTGGAATAGAAGGTAACCCTAGTTTAATTTACATTATTTTCTTGTATTGTGCAAGAAAACAAAAACAACTATTTTCTAACACATTTAAAAAGTAAAACCAAACTCACATTAATATTTTATTTTTAACAAAACACCATTTCATTTTATAATTTCTTTTAAATTTTATGGCAATGAATTTTATTCAATCAATACGTAATAATGATTATTACAAAAATAAATAATATTAGGTATAATTTATTTCTTTTCAGTGCAAGGAACAGACACTTATGAAAACCCACAAACACAAGCAGTCGAGTGCAAGAATAACACTGAAAATACGTGTGTGGTTTCCTCGGAACCCACGCCACATTGCTCAAAGGAATACCCTGAGGATTTGACATCCGTCCAAACTATCTCTGGTCCAACACCTTCATCTCTCACTTTAACACCGCTTTTAAATGTAGACACAACACTATGTCAGGACGATGATAATATAGCAGTTGCTATTGTAAATGAAAGTAAAACATTTGAAGCAAAACAATCAGCTTCACCGTCACTTGACAAAATATTAATAACGAAATCAAAGGCCCAAAATAGAAAAATAAAAATAAAGTCCTTGGTGGAGAAAGGGCTAGATGATCATGAGAATGATCTCTTTGAGGAATATCTCAAAAGTGAGATAGAAAAAAACAAGGCCATGACAATTTTTTTCAATAACAAAAACAAAAAGATTTTGTTAGAAATTAAAAAACTTGAAAAAATTGAAAAGGAAGACGAGTTACATAATTAAATTTTGTAATGAAAACTGCAATAAATTCATTTAATAATAGGGATATTTGTATGAATACCCTGAATGAACTAGTTTTGTAGTTCCTTATTACACCTACATTATTAATGAACAACATGCTATGAACAAGTATGGTTTTTACGTTTTACTTAGGCAAAGTTATTGTTTACGTTTATTTTGTAATTGTAATACGTAATAAAGAAAGCAAATATTTATGTTGTTTCGTGGTCACTTTATTAAGCACAAGGAAGCAAAGTAATATTCAATTAATAATGTAATGTTTATTTAACACGATGGACTTTCAGTGAAAATAATTGTTGATTAATCTCTCTCTGGCAGTTTTTCCAGCAGCAAGCCTGGCACGTTCTATCATTGGGTTGTTTACAGGTAGGACTTCCTCCATGTGGGCATCTGAAGCTTGTTCATAGTCAGGTTCATCGTCACTGTCACTGTCTGTGTCTGGGACATCTAAGTTGAGCCTTCTGGCACGGTTACTTAGCATAACACATACTGCAATAACTTTACATGCCTTGGCAGGAGTCAAACGAAGTCTGCGAAGACAGTGCCATCTCCTCTTCAAAACTCCTATGGCCCGTTCGATAGCTGTACGTGTTGAACTATGACTGAAGTTGTAGTTTCTCTCTTGACGTGTAGTGGGATTAGAAATCGGAGTTAACAACCAGTCACGCAACATATAGCGACTGTCTCCTAAAATGATTCCTCTCATAGGCTGCCTTTTGTTCTCAAAATCTTCGAATAAAGATGACTCTCGTAGTATTCTTGAATCATGTACACTTCCAGGCCATTTTGCAATACAGTTGATGAATATGAGGTCTGCGTCACACATCAGCTTTAAAACAAATATTAACTGTTTATGCATTTGAAATAATTTACAAATGCATACAAAAGATATTTCAATCATAAATCAACATAAACACTTTATAATCCAGCCAGCACATTACCATATACTTATCAACATATACCCACCCATGCACCTTACCGAAAGCTAATCCTTAAATACCTACCTACATACATACATACATACATACCTATATACACATGCACATACCTACCGACCTACACACATACCTACATACATACATATTCATGAAATATATATTTATAATACATAAATCATCTTACCTGAACATTGATGGAATGGTAGCCTTTCCTGTTAACAAATTCATGTTCATTCTGCGTAGGAGCTTGTATTTGAACTTGAGTCTCATCGATGCATCCAACCACATTTGGAAATCCACTCATGTCATAAAATTTAGTTTTTATGGCATCTTGTTTTTTTCCATTGGGTAATCGAACATGGTTTGGTACCTGACGTAGCAAGACGTCGGTGACTCTTGTCACAGTTCGGCTTACGGTTGACTGGTCAACTCCTATAAGCTCCCCACAAACGTCTTGGAAACTGCCACTGGCAAAGTATCTAAGTGTAATTAGCACTTGCAGAAGAGGGGTCAATGAACCCATCCGTTAGATAATAGAATATCGACGCTGATGTCATCTGTGATTGCTAGAATTTCCTGTCTTCTAAATCTAAACTTGGCAAATATGACATCATCGTCAAAAACATCAAACGGATGAGTTCGGTCCCTAAATATTCTGTTTCTCCTCAGTAATCGGCGTTCTCGATAACGCTGAAGAATGACAGCAGCCATGTTGTTTTCTGACTTATACGCGGTTAAGATACTTAAACGCACAAAAAATTGTGTGTAACTTTATCCGCGTTTAAGACCTCCGGTTAGTCCTAACCGTGCTTCATGCATAGGAAATTTCAGTTTTTATACGCTGGTTAGAAATTAAACGCGGTTGAAATAGTTATACGGTCGTCATGCATACGGCCCCTGATTACCTGCACTTGACGACGATAAGACCGGCCTCGGTGGTGTCGTGGTAGGCCATCGGTCTACAGGCTGGTAGGTACTGGGTTCGGATCCCAGTCGAGGCATGGGATTTTTAATCCAGATACCGACTCCAAACCCTGAATGAGTGCTCCGCAAGGCTCAATGGGTAGGTGTAAACCACTTGCACCGACCAGTGATCCATAACTGGTTCAACAAAGGCCATGGTTTGTGCTATCTTGCCTGTGGGAAGCGCAAATAAAAAATCCCTTGCTGCTAATCGGAAGAGTAGCCCATGTAGTGGCGACAGCGGGTTTCCTCTCAAAATCTGTGTGGTCCTTAACCATATGTCTGACGCCATATAACCATAAATAAAATATGTTGAGTGCGTCGTTAAATAAAACATTTCTTTCTTTGACGACGATAATGTACTTTTTGTCGGAATTTATACAAATAAAGAACTGGGGGTTTTTCATGTGGATTATGAGCCCCACACCTACCCACACCCTCAACCCTACCACCATCCCTTATTTCTTTCAATCGGTACATATTGTCAAACAGGGCATACACTGTAATACACAACAAACAACAATTCAAAGTAATATTTATAATTTATTTCATCTTACAAATTGCAAAGAGTGAAGCAAGTATAGTGTAGAAGTAAATAAACCAAGTGTAGATAACTTAAGATAAACCCATCTTAAATTGTTAATTAAATTGGATGACATGTCAGAGGGAACATATAATTAAATAGTTACCGTAAAATGGGGTAATAAGGGTACGATTTTGACACTTTTCTTATAAATTATCCATACATCTAACTTATGTGGGAGGAAGTCCTATGCCATTTTGTGACTACTTGGTCAGACTTCTCAATGGGTCATGCCATGTTCCAAAATCTAAACTCCAAGTATTTTATTTTATTTTTCTAATGACTGTCCCTTATTACCCCATGGATGGGGTTATAAGGGATTGCCATTGGTTTTAGTTGATGTTCCTATTATAACTTCAATAGGGGTTATAAGGAACAAAGAGCATATTTAAAAAAATAAATTTAATAATGTTTTACAACAAAACAATAGAAAACAAGTAAATCAGAGCTCTAAATAAACCTGAGTAAGCCCGGCGGGGTCCTCCACCTCAGTGTGAGCATTGTCAGTGTACACTGACGGTGCACCATATTTTGGTGGAGTGTAATCATCTGATCCAGACTAGAAACGATATATTCCAAGCAAGGGATGTGGTGGAATCCTTTAGATTCCACCCTGAACTTGTACTAAAGTTTTTAAATGAAACTGGATTTTATTCCAAATTTATATTTACTTTTGTGTAATATTTGATTTGTAACATGAATTTTACCTTTATAACAAATGTGATATGTATTATTTTGTACAGCTCTTTACACTGTCTTTGACTTAACATTTCAAATTTCATGTACCACTACACAGCTCTATACACTGTTTTTAACCTAACCTTTTATTTTTACCATTGTATGACACCCAATAGCCGATGTATTATTTGTGCTGGGGTGTCGTTAAACATCCATTCAATTCAATTCCAATTCCTTTTGGCACAAAATGAACTAATCACAGAAAAATTAAAATAATTTGTTCTCCAGATCTTGGATGGTTTAAAATACAACAGAAAATGTTTTAACAATAGTTTTTGTCATCTAAACAATTGTAACACATGTCAACAGATTCTTTCTTTTGGGCAAAATGAAGCTTCAATTCCTTCACTTCCATAACACCCCTTTTCAATTCGTTCGGTTTTTCGATCTTTTGTTTCAAGACCTCCATTGGATAGAATAAAATGCCAGTTGTTTTGGGCCACTTCCAATTCCCACCACTCTTCTCCATTGCTTTTATTGAGCATCTGTTATCCTTCGTCAATGTTATTACACCTGGATATATCTCATTATCGTCAGTGAGCAAGACATAGTCGCCTTCTTGTACATTCAAACTCAAAGTCCACTATTAACAGTATTCACAGCCTTTAATATGTCTTCTTTTGAATGTTTTTTTACAAAGTTTTGCACCCAACTTTGGTTTATAGGTGTGCAGCATACTGTCTCTTATTACCCCAGGTTGAAGCACTTTTTACCTGAAATTAAAAATGATTTTTTTTTTATCACAATAAATACTCATATCCTTGTGATATTCTATATAATTGTATCTTATATGTTTCACTACTTCTAGCAATGGTGATTTCTTGTATGCTTCTTTTGGCTAATCCTGGACAGATAAAGTTTTGACCAACATAAATTTTTTATGAAATTCGCACATTTTTTCAATCTACTCTCTCCCAACATACAAGCAATAATGAATAAACAACTTACCTTGTATTCTTCAACAACACATTAGTCTTCAATAAAAAAATGTTGCTTTGCTTCTGTTTCAAAACAAAATGAAAATATGCAATGAAAGTTTTTTTCGGAAAAATGTCCCTTATTACCAGGCAGTCCCTTATTACCCCATTTTACGGTACTCAATATTGTACATGAACAAAATTATTACTTAAAATTATTTTTTATTCTTTATCAGATTTTAAAACAATTTCATGTATTTTTCATAATTATTTTGTTAATTTGTCGTTATTTTATTGATTGTTTTGCAGTGTACTTCTCAATTATAATCATCTAACTGTAACGTTATTTTCCTGTTGCGTATTGATTTGATTTTAAAATTCAAAATAAAGATGTATGAAAAATGTAAAATATGAATATCATTTTGTGTTAACAGAGCATGTAAATCAGAAAGTTCACATTTACTTATTACTTTGTCATCTACAGCTGTCTTTAAGAGTAAATGTATATTAGTACACAACAGCTCTGCTATCAACATCATGAACCACTTGGGTTGAAATCTCTTTCATACCGAAGTTATCATCTTGTAACAAAACAAAACCTGGATCACTGTCATTGTATTTCTCTGAATCAGATGGAGGCTTTTAGCACAGTTATGCAGCATTACACAAACCGTAATAACTTTATGAATCTTAGAATGTTCCAAAAGGCACACATTCAACTTGCTTGAACTTTGGTCTAGCTGTGTATCTTCACTTCAGATGTACTTGGGTTCACAACCAGAGTGTACAGCAACTTATGTGCCATGTACCTGGAACAAAATGTTACAAATATGACATTTATGATAATAAGATATCTGGGTAATAACAGGTGGTTGTTGTTGTTTGTTTGTTTTTTTTGTTTGTTTGTTTGTTTGTTTTTTTGTGTGGGTTTTTTTTGTGTTTTTTTTTTGGGGGGGGGGGGTGTTTTTAAGAAAAAGAACAAATCATCTGCTTCATTAAGGTAAAAAAAGAAAGAAAAGAATTTGACAGCATGTCACAATATGTGTTTATAGAGCACAATGATAGAACTTGTTATGTAGCTACATAGTTTTACTTTTATCAAATATATGCTTTAATAATGGTGAAAAATTGTTTCTTGTGTTTAGTGGTTAATTTATCTTACCAACGCCATATTTTATGCTTTAAAATAATTACTTCAGCTAATTCTGTCTGTCTGTCTGTCTGTCTGTCTGTCTGTCTGTCTGTCTGTCTGTCTGTCTGTCTGTCTGTCTGTCTGTCTGTCTGTCTGTCTGTCTGTCTGTCTGTCTGTCTGTCTGTCTGTCTGTCTGTCTGTCTGTCTGTCTGTCTGTCTGTCTGTCTGTCTGTCTGTCTGTCTGTCTGTCTGTCTGTCTGTCTGTCTGTCTGTCTGTCTGTCTGTCTGTCTGTCTGTCTGTCTGTCTGTCTGTCTGTCTGTCTGTCTGTCTGTCTGTCTGTCTGTCTGTCTGTCTGTCTGTCTGTCTGTCTGTCTGTCTGTCTGTCTGTCTGTCTGTCTGTCTCTCTCTCTCTCTCTCTCTCTCTCTCTCTCTCTCTCTCTCTCTCTCTCTCTCTCTCTCTCTCTCTCTCTCTCTCTCTCTCTCTCTCTCTCTCTCTCTCTCTCTCTCTCTCTCTCTCTCTCTCTCTCTCTCTCTCTCTCTCTCTCTCTCTCTCTCTCTCTCTCTCTCTCTCTCTCTCTCTCTCTCTCTCTCTCTCTCTGTCTAGCATGATCTGGACCTGGGGGTGGGGTGGTGGTTTCGAATATGAACCAAGTGGACCTTTTTCTATCTGGTGTTTGCACCACCCGAAACTCCATATTTATAAACCTGTATGTTTTAGTACTGAAAGCGGACCATTTGTTTGGGGGGGGGGGGGGGGGGGGGGGGGGGGTCGTCCGAAGTGTTGCAAACTTGTACTTTTGTAGATTTTTGACAGCGATGTTAACACGCCCAACCGACTGGACACTTCGATGTTTCCTGATATTTCATCTGTGATCTTCAGAATATCTTGTTGTTCAAATTTAAATTCTTCATGTTTTTCCACATTATAAAACGTGTCAAATTGCTTTGTTCGATCAAGAAATAACCAGTTTTGTCGACATATTTGCCTGTTTCTGCGCGGCCATTTTCCTTTCAGACTTATCCGGCGGATAGGCCTTTATACGGAGAAAATGTAGCGAATAGCGTTATTCGCGTTTAGGCTATTCGGGGAGCTCTATCCTGCCGTCATGCATACCAAATTTCCCACTTATCCGGCGGATAGGCACTATTCCCGGGTAGTGGACTTATCCGCCCCTCATGCATACGGCCCCAGATTTTGTTAAAGATATTTAATAGAACCATTAAGGATGATTCAGGTAAGTGTTTGAAGAGTTGATAATGTATTTCATCTGGTCCTACTGAAGTATCATGGGCTCTACGTAAAGTGTCCTGCACCTCCTCCAAAAAGAAGTGCCTGTTGTATACTTCTGCATTTTGAGATGAAAAGTTAATAGGTTGCTTTTCAGCTTTATTTCTGACAGATGTAAAAGCATCTGTACTGAAAGAAGAAGAAGAGTTATGAGAGAAATTGTCTGCCAATGCATTGGCAATGTCACGATGAGACATCACATCCGTGTCGTTGACAGACAAATGGCGAACTGTATCATTGGATTCTTTTCCCTTGATTTTATGTATCCTATTCCAGACAGATTTCACAGATGTTTGAGAAGTCAACTTGGAGACATAATTTCTCCAAGATGATTTCTTACTCTGTCTGATAGTTTTACGAGCCTTTGCCCGAGCAATGCGATAACTATTCAGGTTATCCCCGGTAGGTTCGCGTTTGAACCTCTCGAGGGTCCTGTTTCGCATCTTTGCATGTCTCATTGAACCATGGTTTATTGAAATGCTTCGGTACTGCCGAAGTCTTATGAATAGTTTCCTCTGCAATATCTTTCAAGATGGAGGTGAACAAAGACATGGGATCATCGGCACCAGTCATGGCAGTTTGTTGCACTCGAGTGCTGCATAGATGCCGAAATTGATCCCAGTTTGCCCCTGTCAACTTCTATCTCTGAACCCTTTCAAGTGATGGAGGTCCATCATTCTCCAAAATAACTGGAAAGTGGTCACTACCACAAGGGTCTGGACAAACTTTCCAGGAGAAATCAAGACAAAGTGATGGACTACAAAGGGTTAAATTAATGGATGAGAAAGAACCACTTGCAGGATGAAAGTATGTATGACTTTTATCATTAAGTAATATAAAGTCATTTTTGAGAATTAAGTCTTCTAATTGTTTACCTGTAGTATTTATGTCATCTCATCCCTACAAAGTGTGGTGAGCATTAAAATCTCCCATGATAATAAAGAGAGTAGGGAGTTGATCAAGAAGATCTTGAAAGTCCCTAGTGTTAAAATTGTAATTGTTTCGAGGGGGTAAATAAACTGAACAGAGAGTAATAGTTTTATGAGCCGTGACCTTTTACAGCCACAGCTTGTAAAGTTGACTTCAGTAAGACTTCACTCTGGGGAATGTTTTCATTTATAATAATGGAAACTCCCCCAGATGCTTTATTTTCAGTTTCTTGACATTTATGGTAGAGGTTAAATCCTCTGATGTTAATACTGTCAGTATTCTTCAGGAAGGTTTCCTGAAGACACACTGCAAGAGGATTATAGTTTTGAATTAGAAGACTTAATTCATCAAAATTTGGCCTAAGCCCACGACAGTTCCACTGGATAACTTTATTTTCCATCGGGAGGAAGTATGGGCTTTATCTTTGGCTTTGCTGGTGGTCTTTGTGATCGGGAATGATCTAGGGATGAAATCATCATCACCGATATCAGCAAAAGTTTGATAAATATTGCTGATCGGGACCGAACGTAGTTCGATCTTTTTCAACCTACCAGACAGTACTTCTGTAGCTTTCTTAGGAGATTTGTTTGCGTCACTGCCTGTCTTAGGGAGACTAGTGCTCGACCTATATGGGGGATTCTTAGAATCCATTGACACTTGGATTTCAATTTGTTTGTGCTGGAGAGTAAATTTTTCTTTTTGTGCTGCCTTCTCCACCTGTTTTTGTGCCTTCTCAATGTCAGACAGTTTTTTGTACTTGGCTTCGTCACAGTGCCAGGTGAGGTCTGTGTTGACCGCAACACTTTTAGTGGCGATTTTGGCAGCAGCTGCAGCTGCATAGGACTTCTCAGCCACTGTCGGTGTTGCTGTCTCCACCAACCTCCTGGCATCCGTGAAGGACAGTTTATTTTGTACCT
Organism: Gigantopelta aegis; assembly: GCF_016097555.1. Lineage (NCBI taxonomy): Eukaryota > Metazoa > Mollusca > Gastropoda > Neomphalida > Peltospiridae > Gigantopelta > Gigantopelta aegis. Next base: position 43,878,350 of record NC_054699.1, on the reverse strand, counting down.
TTACCTGCTGAACTCTTTTTTCCAGATTCCACCGCGGACACTCTCGCGAGTATGCGCAGTGGTTGCCCTTGCAGTTGAGACAAAGTATATCGTTCTTACTTGTCTTGCTGTCATGGTCAAACAGACCACAACGAGCACATGTAAGTTTTCCACGACATGTGTTCTGACCATGGCCAAACCTCTGGCAGAGATGCCAACCATTCCGGATTTTGCGGAATTATCCCGAATTTTAGGTTGAAATTACGCATTACGAATCGAGACAAAAAAATTCCGGAAAAAAACCCCGAAATTGGTATTGAAACTTTTGTGGGAACATTTTACACATACACCGGCAGAAAATGGATCTTTACACGGGGGGTTTAGTAAACAGTTACACCGGTGGAAAAATGGCGTCTTGTTCAAAAAAGCCTCGTGTTTTACAGAAGTATAAACACGAGTACACTGAACTGTTTCCTGTTTTGAAACAGTCCAAAGTGAATGAATATCATATTTTCTGCGAGATTTGTAACACAGACTTTAATGTGTCCCATGGTGGTCGAGATGATTGCCGACGTCACGTAAATTGAAAAAAAACATGTCGAATTTGCAAAAATCAAATCGTCAAACAAAACGGTGATACCATTTTTTAAGCAGTCATCTGACTTTCCGGTGATTCGAGCAGAATGTTATTTTGCTAGTTTTCTTATTGAACACAATGTTCCACTGGCCTGTACCGATCACGTTGGACCGTTATTCAGAAAAATGTTTCCAGATTCAGCCATTGCTAGTAAATACGGTTGTGCCAGAACGAAAACTGCAAACATTATTCAAACCCTGGCTAGTGATTCGACATCAAGAATTGTTACACAAATGATAAGTGGACCATACTCCCTAGCTACTGATGGAAGCAATGATGCAGATTCTCAGTTGTATCCTATTGTTGTTAGATACTTTGACGATAGTCTTGGCCATGTTGTGACGGTTTTGTTATCAGTACCATCTTGCACTGATGGGTGTACAGGTGAAAACATTTTTCATTTGGTTGACAATGAACTTTCTAAAAGAAGTATTCCGTGGGCAAACTGTGTAGCTTTTGGGTCAGATAATGCAAGTGTCATGACCGGCAGACACAAAGGTGTTATTGCTTTCATTCGTGAAAAGCAACCACATGTATTTTTACAAGGATGTCCCTGTCACCTGGTACATTTGGCTGCTGAAAAGGCATCTAAAGAATTGCCTGTGTCTGTTGACGACTTTCTTATTGATATATTCTACTATTTGGACAAGAGTGCCAAACGTTTGCAAGATCTGAAAGAATGTCAGTCCTTGTGTGACACTCCAGCCCACAAAATCTTGAAGCATGCTACTACTAGGTGGCTTTCCTTGGGAAAGTGTGTTGGACGTTTACTTGAGCAGTGGAGTGCACTTGAAAAATTTGTGAAAAGGCAATTTGAGAAACACCTGAAAAGGAGTTCTAAAATGAGTGGCAGTGCCACACGCAGTAATGTTCCATGTTCTAGGAGTTCTGTTGCAAAGCAGAAGTGTGGAATTAGTCAGTCTAATGACAGTTCAAAATGCAAGCAAAGCAGTGTGTCATCTGGCAAAAACAATAGTGTGTCAGTCCAGTCTAAAGATAGTTCTAGTAGTGGCAAGCAAAGCAGTGTCTCAGTACAGTCTAAAGGTAGTTCTAGCAGTGCCAAGCAAAGCAGTGGGTCAGTACAGTCTGAAGATAGTTCTAGTAGTGGCAAGCAAAGCAGTGTGTCAGTACAGTCTGAAGATAGTTCTAGCAGTGCCAAGCAAAGCAGTCTCTCAGTACAGTCTAAAGGTAGTTCTAGCAGTGCCAAGCAAAGCAGTGTGTCAGTACAGTCTGAAGATAGTTCTAGTAGTGGCAAGCAAAGCAGTGTGTCAGTACAGTCTGAAGATAGTTCTAGTAGTGGCAAGCAAAGCAGTGGGTCGGTCCAGTCTAAAGGTAGTTCTAGTAGTGGCAAGCAAAGCAGTGTGTCAGTACAGTCTAAAGATAGTTCTAGTAGTGGCAAGCAAAGCAGTGTGTCAGTACAGTCTGAAGATAGTTCTAGTAGTGCCAAGCAAAGCAGTGTGTCAGTACAGTCTGAAGATAGTTCTAGTAGTGGCAAGCAAAGCAGTGGGTCGGTCCAGTCTAAAGGTAGTTCTAGTAGTGGCAAGCAAAGCAGTGTGTCAGTACAGTCTAAAGATAGTTCTAGCAGTGGCAAGCAAAGCAGTGGGTCGGTCCAGTCTAAAGGTAGTTCTAGTAGTGGCAAGCAAAGCAGTGTGTCAGTACAGTCTGAAGATAGTTCTAGTAGTGGCAAGCAAAGCAGTGTGTCAGTACAGTCTAAAGATAGTTCTAGCAGTGGCAAGCAAAGCAGTGGGTCGGTCCAGTCTAAAGGTAGTTCTAGTAGTGGCAAGCAAAGCAGTGTGTCAGTACAGTCTGAAGATAGTTCTAGTAGTGGCAAGCAAAGCAGTGGGTCGGTCCAGTCTAAAGGTAGTTCTAGTAGTGCCAAGCAAAGCAGTGTGTCAGTACAGTCTGAAGATAGTTCTAGTAGTGGCAAGCAAAGCAGTGGGTCGGTCCAGTCTAAAGGTAGTTCTAGTAGTGGCAAGCAAAGCAGTGTGTCAGTACAGTCTGAAGATAGTTCTAGTAGTGGCAAGCAAAGCAGTGGGTTGGTCCAGTCTAAAGGTAGTTCTAGTAGTGCCAAGCAAAGCAGTGTGTCAGTACAGTCTGAAGATAGTTCTAGTAGTGGCAAGCAAAGCAGTGTGTCAGTACAGTCTGAAGATAGTTCTAGTAGTGGCAAGCAAAGCAGTGGGTCGGTCCAGTCTAAAGGTAGTTCTAGTAGTGGCAAGCAAAGCAGTGTGTCAGTACAGTCTAAAGATAGTTCTAGTAGTGGCAAGCAAAGCAGTGTATCAGTACAGTCTAAAGATAGTTCTAGTAGTGGCAAGCAAAGCAGTGTGTCAGTACAGTCTAAAGATAGTTCTAGTAGTAGCAAGCTCAGCAGTCTGTCTGGCAAATCCAAAAGTGAATCACAATTTAGATTGAGTAATATATCAAGGCTGGAAAGGTTACACATCTTTTTCAGTGACCCTCTGACAAAACTCTACTGTTTTTTTATGAATGATGCCATCCCCATTTTTGACAAGATTAATATCTTGCTTCAAAGGAATGAACCATGTATCCACATTTTAAGAAGAGAACAGTTGTCATTACTGACTGACATTTATGTTAGGTTTGTGACACCAAATGCTGTTGCTTCCTGCAAGGATGTACTTCATTTAGAGCATAATGACAAGAGAAACCAAAGAGACAATTCAGAAGTGTTTATTGGACGAGAGGCTAGACAATATTTGCGCACGTTGGAAGAAGCAGATGCAGTTAGCAAAGGAGAGATTGATATATTCTTCGAGTCTGTCAGAAGATTTTATTCGGCAGCATGTACTTACATAGTCAGCAAATGTCCACTTGACAGTGAGCTTCTGCTGTGTGCTGAAGTTGCTGATGTTAGTCTCAGGAAAACTGAGCAGTTTTCCTCAGTTGAGTATTTTGTCAACAAGTTCCCCAGTTTACTTGGTGGCAGAAAAATGGATGATTTAGAAATGGAGTTTTTACACTACCAAGTGGACACATTCTCCACTGAGGTTACTCACAATAATGTCACTGACAGTTTAGAGAGAATTGATACCATTTGGAATAACATAGGACATCTGACAAGTGCTGGTGGTAATCCTAAATACGGTTTACTGACAAATGTTATGAAACAAATTTTGGTTATTCCACATAGTAATGCTGACAGTGAGAGAATTTTTAGCACAGTTAGAAAAAACAGAACTGAGTTCCGACCAAACTTGTCTGATGAGCAGTTGTCAGCTTTGCTAGTACAGAAGTTCAGCATGCTTGCTGCAGATGTTCTTTGCCACGAATTAAGTTTTACTGATGATTTGCTGAAGAAGGCCAAGTCAGCAACATATCAGTCATTGAAGAGGTAAAGCCGCCATAACCAGCAGTCATGCCAGAAACATGTTTATTTCACTGTAAATAAAGGTACTATACTTTAAAAAAATGTTCAGTTGTCATCTCAGGATTTAGTTCACATGTAGTGATAAAGAATGTAAAGATTCCTGAAAATACTATCATATTCCTGAAAATGGCTTTTAAGATTCCTGAAAACCGTTTCGACATGTTGGCATCTCTGCTCTGGCATTTGAAGCAACGCAAGGGGTTTGGAATAAAGGGCTCAACAGGAATATTAAGGTAACCGGCTTTGACAGATTGAGGAAGGGTAGGGACGTTAAAGGTGAGGATACAAGTATTCGTCGGTAACAAGTCATTGTTTCGACAAACCTTTATCCTCTTCACAGCAGTAACTCCTTGTGTACGCAAATTTTGGCATATTTCTTCCTTGCTAACCTCACCGTGGTGCAGGGGTGTAACATTCTCTTTGAGAATGGCCAATACAGCATAAAATTTAAGTTTTGAGTAATATACAGTATCCGTAAAATTCTGTGATATTTGTGTTTTTGCACAGTTCTTTACACTGTTTTTGAATTTTTATATTGATGTTGATCATCACTTTATTTATTTGACACCCAACAGTGTATTTTTCGTGCTGGGGTGTCGTTAAACATTCATTCATTCATTCCTTTATTCTCCTGACCACAGTAACACCCTGAGAACTTAAATGTTCGCAGATTTCTTCTTCAGTAACACCTTCCAAATCTCTGCATCTGATCACTCCCTTTGACGAGTTGAGGGAGGTACGCGGAGTTACCTTAATCGGCACGTTAGAAAAAACTGTTGACTTGAGGAGGCAAGTTGAATGTTTGTCGGTTGAACATTCAACCAACAGCCCATTTTTGATTTTTTTTAACGGATTTTGGCTCACCAGCCAAGCCAACGATTGCCTTTTGAATTGCAAAAGGAGATAGTTTATTCAAGGTCCCATCATCAGTGGAGCTGATGACGAGAAACCTTGGCCAATGTTGTGAAGAAATCACTTTGGATTTCTTCACATTTGTTTTTGATTTCATGGACTCCTCGTCCGAAAACAAGAACTCCAAAACTTCGGTGTGGACCCCTTTGAGAGTCCCATACTTGATATACTTGGGCAATAAACAAACAATAAATCACCCAATTGACCCTAGCCACCGCTTCAAGAGCAACACATACAAACGGTAAAGCAAACAATGTTTGTTCTTGACTGTATAAACAAAACAGAGGTTGTTTGCTCTAGAGCATGGCGTGACCAGCCGATTGATCAGGTCGGGCCATTCCTGACCTCCCGTCTACATGAACTCCAGGCCAAAGTGGTGTATTGTCAATCGCAATATACTCAGTTGCAGACATTAACCATAACTCAACCACCAGGATCCCATCATCCACTTCACGGGTCGCACCTCACGACAAACAAGGTGCCTCATACGAGGAATTGTGCATTTATTGGCCATTCTATAAAGGAATGTTCACCCCTTCACCACGGCGAGGTTAATGCACACGCAGGGGCAATCCCGTTGACGTTGTGCTCACGACCGAGGCAAGATGGGAAATTGCTAATGCTACACACTTATCTGTGGGTGAAGAGTTAGATTACAGTAGGCACGTCGACCACTGTCACCTCACGGGAAAGTTTAGGGGGGGTGTGGGGTGGGGGGGGGGTCTGTCATGGGTACTGTAATTTAAATTTCAAACTGGAAAAAGAAGTGATATGTGTGCTTCATAACAGTGAACGATATGACACGCATTTAATTCTACAAGCATCCACTAGGTTTGCAGATAGAAAACTCAACTGCATTCCGCATAATACCGAAGAGTTTCTATCGTTCTCCATTGAGGGTTTAATCTTCATCGACTCTCTTAAATTCCTAACATCATCTCTCGATTCACTGACAAAAAATCTCATGAGCAAAGGAAAGCAATGTTTTGTACATTTAAGTAAACATTTTCCCGATCATGTAAACATGCTAACCCGTAAACTTCCTTCTGTTATGAATACATAGATTCATTCGAGAAATTAAATGACAAACAGTTACCCAGTCAAGACTCGTGGAAAGTAACATTTCTGACGAAGAATACACCTTTGCAGAACAAGTTTGGAAGGAATTTCATATTACAACACCAGAGGAATTCATGAGACTTTACGTTTCTGTCGATGTACTCTTATTGTGTCATGTCATGGAATCATTTAGGGACATGTGTCTTAAAAGTTACGAACTAGATCCGTTACATTACAAAAGTCTCCCGGGTTTTGCTTTAGATGCTGCTTTAAAAATGACCGATGTTGAACTCGATCTGTTCACAGACCCGGATATGTACGCTTTCATTGAGAAAGGTTTGCGGGATGGGGTGTTGATGATTTCGCACAGATAATCCAAAGCAAATAATAAATATATGAGTGATTTTGACCCCCAAAAAGACACGTGCTACCTCATGTAATTCGATGTTAATTCACTGTATGCTACCACTAAGTTAGAACCACTTGCTCTCTGTGACTACGAGTTCATATCACCCGACGAGTTTATTGATATCGAATGGACGACTTTGGACACTGAGAGTGAGTTAGGGTACATTTTAGAAGTCGATCTGGAATATCCAAAAGAACTTCACGCAAAACACGTCTCTTTTCCCCTTGCACCTGTCCACGATAACATACTCGCAAATGAGTTTTCACCGTACTGTAAACAGTTCAGGCAAAAAATAAAAACAACTACGTCATCACTTTGCAACTCTGTTTGGAGTTGACATGCGTTCACAAAGTTTTAAAATTCAAGCAATCAAAGTGGATGAAACCTTTTGTAATTCGGAACATAGAAAAACGCAAGCATGCTAGAGACAAATGCTCACAAGATTTGTGCAAAGCAATGTCAAATGTGTGTTATGGAAAATTCATAGAGTTTGTCAGAAAATACAAACAAGTCAAATTGGTTGCACAACGAGAACGACTAAGACGATACAGCAAAATAAAATTTCAAATACGTAAATATTTTTTGGAAGACTTAGTGGCAGTTGAAATGCAAAGAACCACGGTTACCTCAAATAAACTCATTGCAGTAGGATTTTATGTATTTTAGAACATTCTGTCTTTTTATTATGAAACCATGGTGAAGCAGTACAACGACCGCGTGCGACTGCTCATGACTGACACTGACAGTTTGTTCATGGAAATCAGGGAAGCTCCGGGTGAACATTTGTTAGACCCATACGAATTCATGCAACAAAACAGTCACTTGTTTGACACGTCCAACTTTCCCCCAGACCAGCCATTATTTTCTATGGTAAGGCACAAGGTGACAGGACTGAATGAATGAATGAATGAATGAATGAATGTTTAACGACACCCCAGCACGAAAAATACATCGGCTATTGGGTGTCAAACTATGGTAATGCAAATAAATAAAGTGATGATCAACATCAATATAAAAATTCAAGGTTTAAACAAAAACAGTATAAATAACTCTGCAAAAATACAAATACAAATATCACAGAATTTTACGGACACCGAATTTTACTCTAAACTTAAATGTGTGCTGTATTGGCCATTCTCAAAGAGAATGTTACACCCCTGCACCACGGTGAGGTTACAGCACGCGCAGGGGTGTGACAGGACTGATGAAAGACGAAGCTGGCGGTGCAGTCATTGACGAGTTCGTGGGATTTAGGGCTAAAAATGACAGTTTTACCATCATCGATGAAAATACAAATTCTAAAATCGAGCACAAAAAAGCAAAGGGTATCAAACGGGGTGAAAAATACATCGGCTATTGGGTGTCAAACAATGGTAAATGCAAAAACAATTGGTTTATGATCAACATGAATATAAAAATTTAACAGTTAAATAAAAACACAGTGTAAAGGACTGTGTAAAAATACAAATATCACAGATAGATATAATTAAAATTTAGAATAAAACTCGGTGTCACGTAAAAATTGTAAAATGCGTTCAGGATGGAATCGAAATGATTCCATCACATTACTTTGACCAAAAATATCTTTTCGAATTTCATGAAGATGCTTACACTCCACCAAAATGTGGTGTACCGTCAGAGTACACTGACAGTACTCACACTGAGGTGGAGGATCTTTCTTTAAGATAAATGAATGCGTCAAGTGAGTATGACCGATGCGGGCACGACACAAGACTACTTCATCCTTCCTGCACTGTCTATAGGAGGACTGCCACTCTCCCAAGACTGGCTTGATAGCATGAAGCTTGCTCGCAACCTCACCGTCCCAATCACGTTGCCAAGTCGAAAAGATAAATTGGTTGATATTATTTTTAAAATCAGTATAAGGCACACCAACCCTGGCATGAGGCAAATCCAAAGCAGACTTGGCAGCTGAATCTGCCTTTTCATTACCCCTGATGCCAACATGGCTGGGTACCCAACAAAATACAATGTCTTTATTGGCAATAGATAAAAAGACACACTTTCGTATCACCATCCCAATTAAGGGATGCTCCAGCTTCATATTACGTAAAGCTTGGAGACACGAAAGTGAGTCTGTAAAAATAATAAATTTGGATGCTATTGAATCTTTGATTTCTTCTAAGGCTTTAATGACTGCCCAAACTTCAGCACTAAAGATTGATGCTGAGTCAGGCAGTCGCATGGAAAGTATTGTGTCTGATGGAAAAACTGTGGCACAAGCCACAGAATTTCCATCCCGTGATCCATCTGTATACACAGGAATGTAATCACGGTACTTGTCTTGAATTTCCATGAAAAACTGTTTATAAATAACAGCATCTGTGCGATCTTTCTTCAGATGCGCCAGATCAAATACAATTTTAGGTGGTCTAAGACACCAAGGTGGTAAAACAAAATATGAAGGAGTTTCCAAAGTGTCATTTAAATCAATGTTGGAAAGCGACAAAAAACGCTTAATGCGAAGACCAAATGTACGAATAGCATTTAGCCTTGCATCAAACAACTTCACATATTTGTTGTCAAACACCGCATCATGTGCTGGATGTTTCGGTAAAGATTTAATCTTGGCAGCATACTGCAGAGAAAGCTTGGCACGTCTAGCACCCAAACAAGGTTCGTGTGCATCAACGTACAAGCTCTCTACAGGAGATGTTCTGAATGCACCAAGACAAAGCCTAAGTCCCTGATTGTGTATAGGATCTAGCATCTGCAAGTAAGACTTGCGTGCCGACCCATACACAATGCATCCATAATCAAGTTTAGACCTCACAAGAGATCTATACAGACGGAGCATAACCTTGCGGTCTGCTCCCCATTCCGTATTACCAATAACTTTTAAAATATTGAGAGCTTTCAAGCCCTTCTTTTTAACATATTTGAGATGGGGCACAAAAGATAGTTTCCTGTCAAATATAACCCCCAGAAATTTAGTCTCCTCCACAACTGGAATTGGATTTTTGTCCAGAAACAACTGTGGATCTAAGTGGAGACCTCTTTTCTGGCAGATATGCATACAAACCGTTTTTGCCTTTGAGAATCTAAAGCCATTGTCAGTTGCCCATTGATGAAGTTTATTCAAACAAAGCTGCAACTTACGTTCAATGATACTCATATTGGACGATCTGTAACAAATCTGAAAATCATCGACATATAACGAGCAATCCACACCAGGTGTTAAACACTGGGAGATGCTGTTAATTTTCACAGAAAATAAAGTTACAGACAGGATACTACCTTGAGGCACACCCATCTCCTGTGGGTGAATGTCGGACAATGTCGACCCCACCCGAACTTTAAAAGATCTATCTTTTAAAAATTGTGAAATAAAAACAGGAAGTCGACCTCTCAGGCCCATGCCATGGAGGTCGTTTAAAATCCCATACTTCCACGTGGTATCGTAAGCTTTCTCCAAATCAAAAAACACTGAAACCAAGTGCTGATTATGGATGAAAGCTTCCCTACAAAACGTTTCAAATCTAACAAGATGATCAACCGTGCTACGTCTAGATCTGAACCCACATTGCACGTTAGTGAGCAATTTGTGAGATTCAAGATACCAGACAAGTCTACGATTGATCATGCGTTCCATGGTTTTACAAATGCAACTTGTCAAAGCGATAGGGCGATAACTAGTAGGATTGGTTGGATCCTTACCAGGCTTGGGAATAGGAATAATAATAGCTTTCCTCCAATCAGAAGGAAAGTCTCCAGAAATCCAGATGTTATTAAAAATATTCAAAAGAACCATCAAAGATGATTCAGGTAAATGTTTTTAATAACTGATAATGAATTTCATCCGGTCCTACTGAAGTATCATGGGCTCTAAGAAGAGCATCCTGCAATTCCTCCATAGAGAAATGCCTGTTGTACACTTCAGCATTTTCGGATGAAAAATTAATGGACTGCTTTTCAGCTTTAGTTCGGACAGATTTAAAGGCATCTGTACTGAAAGCAGAAGATGAGTTATGAGAAAAATTGTCTGCCAATGCATTGGCAATGTCACGATGAGACGTGACATCTGTGTCATTAACAGACAAATGATGAACTGTATTACTGGAATCTTTACCTTTGATTTTACGGATCCTATTCCAGACAGATTTTACTAATGTTTGTGAATTCAACTTGGAGACAAAAGTTCTCCAAGATGATTTCTTACTCTGTCTAATCTCTCTTCGAGCCTTAGCCCTAGCAATACGAAATGCATCCAGGTTGTCTGCTGTAGGTTCACGTTTGAACCGCTCAAGCAACCTGTTTCGCTCTTTGAATGCATCTTTGCACGTATCATTAAACCATGGTTTATTGAAACGCTTTGGCACTGCCGAAGTCTTAGGAATAGTTTCATCTGCAATGTCCTTCAAGATGGAAGTGAACAAAGACATGGGATCATCAGCATCAGTAATGGCAAATTGTTGCAGACGAGTGCTGCACAGACGCTGAAACTGACCCCAATTTGCCTTCGCCAACTTCCACCTTTGAACCCTTTCAAGTGATGGTGGTCCATCATTCTCCAAAATAATGGGAAAGTGGTCACTACCACAAGGGTCTGAACCAACTTTCCAGGAGAAATCAAGAAAAAGTGAAGGACTACAAAGGGTTAAATCTATAGAAGTGAAAGAACCACTTGCAGAATGAAAATATGTACGACTTTTATCATTAAATAAAAGTAAGTCATTTTTGAGAATTAAGTCTTCCAATTGTTTTTCCTCTAATATTTACATCCCTCGCATCCCCACAAAGTGTGGTGACCATTAAAATCTCCCATAACAATGAAGGGAGTAGGGAGCTGATTAATGAGATCTTGAAGATCTCTAGAATTAAAATTAAAATGGTTTCGAGGAGGTAAATAAACTGAACACAGAGTTATAGTTTTATGAGCCGTGACCTTTACAGCCACAGCTTGTAAATTTGTAATTAAAGCTACTATACTCTGAGGAATGTTTTCATTAACAAGAATGGAAACACCCCCAGATGCTCTATTTTCAGTTTCATGAAACTTATGATAGAGGTTAAATCCTCTCATGGTAATATGATCAGTGTCCTTCAAGAAAGTTTCCTGAAGACACACTGCAAGAGGATTATGTTTTTGAATTAAAAGACTTAATTCATCAAAATTGGGCCTAAGCCCACGGCAGTTCCACTGAATGACTGAATTAGCCATTCGGGGGAAGTACAGGAGTTATCATAACTTTATCCTTTGGATGTGGTTGTGATTTTTGTGATTTAGAAGACGTTTGATGTGAATGATCCATGTCAGTCACATCCATATCCAAAGGATCAAATGGATTACTGACGGGAACCGAGCGTTGCTCAATCTTCTTTAAACGCCCCGAAGAGCAATCCTTCTTGTGACCTTTAGTGCCTTTTCCTGGCAAAGGTGTACTGGGACCTGGCTCCCCAGCACTTAAACCGTGTGATGGATTCATAGAACCTGAAGACACCTGGGTCATTTTACTAACTACGTTTTGAGTAGCTTTATTTGCCTGTCTCAGAGCTTTCTCAATGTCGGAAACCTTCTTATATCTATCTTCACCATTAGGCCAAGTTAGATCTGTCTGAACAGAAACATTGTTTGTAGAGACTTTGACAGCAGCAGCATACGACTTACCTGCTGCAACAGGTGTCGTGGTCTCTACAACCTGTCTGGCTTCAGGAAAGGACAGATGCTTTTCAACTTTTATCATTTGAACCTGTTTCTCAAACTTCCACCTCGGGCACTCTCGCGAGTACGCGAAGTGTTTTCCCTTGCAATTGGTGCATACCATATCATTTTGACATGTTTTGCTGTCGTGATCATACTGACCACAACGAGCACATGTCAATTTGCTACGGCATGCATTTTGTCCGTGTCCAAACTTTTGGCATTTAAAACACCGCAAGGGGTTTGGAATAAATGGAACAACTGGTATATTTAAATAACCGGCCTTGATCGACTGAGGAAGTAATGGTGTGTTGAATTGAAGGATCAAAGTATTCGTCGAAACTAGTTCATTATTTCGACGAACCTTTATCCGCTTGACAGAAACAACACCTTGAGAGGAGAGATTCTCACAAATCTCTTCCTCACAAACTCCCTCTAAATCTCGTGATCTAATCACTCCCTTAGATGAATTAAGGGAGGAATGTGGTGTGACAGTAATAGCAATGTTGCACAGAAGTTTAGATCGAAGAAGGTTTCTGGAATGGCTCGCGGTGGCACATTCTATCAACAGAGATCCATTGCGCAATTTTTTGACACTCTTTGGCTCTCCGGCCAAGCCTTCAAGCCCTTTCTGAATTGCAAACGGAGACAGCTTGCGTAAGGCCCCATCATCAGATGACCCAACAACGAGAAACCTTGGCCACGTTTGCGAAGAAATCGTTTTAGATTTCTTTTTATTGAAAATCATGGACTCTTCATCTGACGCCGAAGAATCCGAAACCTCGGTATGGACCATTTTCAGGGTCCCATCAATATTGTCAGTTTTGGGTAAATCCATAATTTACATTTACATGATTCATCAACCATGCCCCCACCCACCACGGAGTCCAACAAGGGATATGATGCTGCGGATAACCTGCAGACACTCGTACCAGGGATACATGGTTGATATACTCAGGCAATAAATTAAAATAAATGAATCACCTGATTGACCCTAGCCACCGCCCCAAGAGCAAAAAGTACACATGGTCATTCGAAACAGTGTTTGTTCTTGGCAAATATAACAAAAAGAAAAATTGTTTGCTCTTGAGCTTGGCATGACCAGCCGATTGATCAGGTCGGGCCTCCCTGACCACCCGTCTATTTGAACTCCAGGCCAAAGTGATGTATTATCAGAAGTCATACCCGCAGGTATGCCCCAACTCAATCACCAGGATCCCATCATCCATTTTCACGGGTTGCACCTCACGGCAAACAAGGCGCCTCATACGAGGAGTTGTGCATTTATTGGCCATTCTATAAAAGAATGTTCACCCCTGCACCACGGTGAGGTTAATGCACGATAATAAACGGTACATTTTAGAAGATGGCATTACCTCAGTACCATATGTGTATCAAGCATTTTAAAATAAAACAAAGATCACACTTATTGTTAACATTGAACAAAAGAAGACAAGCAGCATACACGGTAATACTTTCTTGTAAACGAATTAAATGTATAAGTAGGACACCTACTATTAACATATGTTAAAGTATGTATAGTGTGTGTTGTAAAGTGTGTGTGAGCGTGCGCTTAAGTATTTCGCGTGTGCGTGTACTATGTTTTAATATTAAACCGCTATTTTCTTTGTTACAGAATGGACTCCCAGTTCTACTATTTCCAAGTACAAGAGCGAGGGACGAGAACATTTGTTTACAGGGACCACACCCTATTCAAAAGACGCAGACATTGCATGCGACGCGCAATTCGTCACAACTTAGCACAATACACCGCCGAACATACAGCAGTGCACATAAAGGTCATTATGTGTACTGTGAACGATGTTAACGAACCAATGACCAAATATCA
>NC_054699.1:43816734-43864258 GCF_016097555.1 Gigantopelta aegis | reverse complement strand
GTGTAAAATGCAGAGAAATGGGTGTGATTCGGTCCCTTAGCCCACGTGTGTTTGTTTACTTTGATATAACGCGGAAAAGAGCTGGACAACAGATGTCGTCCTTTCGAGTGTTCAATGGGCCCAGGCAGGTAATGTTTCCCGTGAAATGCTAATGGCCTGGTGAAATTAATAAAAGTGCTACAGCCACTGGGGCTACATGAGAATACATAGTGAAATTAATTGTGGTCTGAGGCCAATAGTCATTACCGTCCACAACTTACCAGCCAAGATCGCCAAATCTGCCGTCTGGTATGGGCCTGGCACCATCGGTGTCTCCACCCTCCGACTCGCTATCCGTTTCTTCTTCCGTATCACTGTTGTTAATAAATATGTGTCTTTCTTCATTTATCAACGGCTCAAACTGATATGGCATGATGTTTTGCGAACGAACATTCATTGTTTTTGGTAAGCTCTGCTAGTCTTGGATTCTTTGTGAGCGGTACCGACTAATGCTAAGTGTAAGGCTTTTCAGATCAAGCGTCTCGTCTCTGACGTAACGGACCACGTGATCGCCTTGCTCATTAAAGATCGGCAATTTCCGCTAAGAGCTCGTATCTGGGGTTCTTTTATGGAGATATTTTAAGTAATTAATTTTTTATAAAAAAATTTTTTAGGTGATTCAATTTATAATTAATTGTACATGGTTGGTGCCAAATATGGTTTACGTGACATGTTTCCTTTAAAAAGCCACTTTATTTCAAATACGCACTTTTACAGTGACCCCATCGAACCCAACAAAAACGCGGACGTTCCCGCCCAAAATTTGAAAAAATGCCAGTCATCCACTCAGCACAATAGGTGCACTTCTTTTGTTCCAAAATCCATTATTCGCTCCACTGAACCGGAAAAACCAATTATACGCTCCACTGAACCGGAAAGACAATAGGTGCACATCCATTGTTGCGGATTGGGGACACATTGTTCCGGAGGTGCATATCCATTGTATTGGAGGCGACTCCATTGTATTTCCATTGTTGTCCCCGCTACGTACAAAATATACTACTGAGAAAAGGAAAACGAGAGACCACTCGATTTATCGAGAAAAAGGAAAAGAGTAAGCATCTGTTGTGTAATTACGGTGTAACAGTGTGTGATAACAGTCTTGTTATAACTGTTTGTTTGGTGTCAAAAATCATTTTAAATATCAAGTTAATTGTTTAGTGTACTTTTTCATTCGGTATTTCTATCAACACCATCTTATTAGGATCATTAGAAAAGAATATAAGACTTTATTAGTAGAATGCTTCAAATATGAAGTAATTTTTTATATTTTATTTTAACAGGAAGAAACGAAATCAACTAAGGAGGCACCACTACTAAAAAAGGCGCTTCTCGGTGACCATCTGTAAGTATTCTATGAATTATAGCACTTTAAAAAAGTAAAATCTAAAAGCACAAACTAAACACATTTATTTTAATTATATTCTTTTTTCCTCAATAAAATGTGTAGTTAATAATGTTTTGAGAAAAAAAAGGATAACGTCATGACCTTTTCTTTTTTCTCTCTACAGAGATGAACGAATGGCCTTCCAGCCAGTCACAATTGTGACTGGTCTATCGTTAAAGAAGGAACTGGGGAGAAGGAACTGGGGAGAATCAAGAAAGAGTGTGTGGAGCTTAGAGAGCAGTTAAACAAAATAATAAAAAATATACCGTGTTAAAAAAAAAAAACCCTCATATTTGTATGATGTTCAGCAATATTAATACACTGAACACATTCAGATGTGATAGTTTTTTCATACTTTGCCTTAACACTGTCATCAAAAGACTCAAGTACGAAAACAAATATATTAGGTAAGTATAACTTATTCACTTTATATAGCATACTTTTACTGACAGTCCAACTAAACTGATATTTATTGTTCATCTGTATTTTAATGTGTTTCAGCAGCACATTTACACCCTTTTTGTACAGCGCCGACACGCGGTTCCTATTTTTAGCGGGTCATTTTTGCGGAGCCAGCTAAACGTGTTTGTTGGGACGTTATTCCACAAGTTGCGATAAAACTGTGTCTTACCTCTTTAACCCGAGGGATGTATCTTACCATGATTCCCAGAAAGCGTTCAATGCATGGGAAGAAATGGCTACAATTGTGAAAGCTGGATGCACCGTTAAGTATTGGTTACAGACACATTTTTTTTTTTTTAAATTTACAATGTCGCTAAACACCATGACCCGGGCTATCCCATTAAAGCGGTCTGCTTACATAAGGTGGATATTTAGTCTTGCCTGCAAGTACATAAACAAACACATACATACATACATATATATGCACGCACATAATTATACCTACATAATGTCTTTTTTCTCTCAGTCCATCTATATAAATACATGAAAACGCACACACACACACACAACATAACCTGCGACAGCAAGCCGCGTAGTTTATGCTGTTGTGGTTACTTGTGGTGGTTTGTTGATTTGTTTCAGCAGAATACAATTTTTTTACCGTGTCATGCAGTGTTTCTATAATATGAAATGTGATGCAGATGTGCTCGATTCCTTGCAGGAAGCATCTGCTGAGTTTGGGACAAACACCGGTTCTCGAGCGAACGGAATTTATACATGTCTGTCTTCAGGAAAGTGCATCCTAGGGTTGCTCGCATCTCTGCCGATCATAAACTGTTTGGAAGCCTTGAACAAGTCCCTACAAGGTTCTGGCATCAACGTTTCCGGGATGTTGGAGTCCGTCGAAGTCGTGAGCGGTGAGCTCATGAAACTGCGATCCATTGAGAAGTTCTCGGATATATACCAAGCAGCCAAGGCAAAGATCGCAGAACTCGACCTCTCCACTGGCTGTCCCACGTCAAAGAAAGCGTCCTAAAAGACTCCAGCAAGGAAACGCAGAGGCCTTCACCACAGATACAGCCGAGCAAATGTACCACATTCAGTTCTTCACGGCAATTGACACAGCAATAACCAACCTGCAAGATTATTTTGTCTCATCGGACCTTGCCAAGTACCAAGAACTGAGTGCTTTACTGCTGAATGGCACAACATCAAACGAAGATGCTATCATACAAGAATACCCAGAACTGACAGAAAGCCTCAAAATCGAACTATCCTTCTATAGAAACCACCATCCCGCATCGACACAGGTTAATATTCAAGGCTATGGAGCCCTCGTTAGGCGTATGTTTCCGCAAGTGGAGAGGCTGCTGCGTTTGCTTCTGGTCTCCCCTGCCAGCTCGTGTGAAGCAGAAAGGTCGTTCAGTGCCCTACGACGAATTAAAACGTGGCTGCGCTCCACAATGACACAGAAGCGTTTAAATCATGTTATGGTGTGTCATGTCTACAGGGACAGGCTGGGAGATGTGTCATGTCCACAGGGACAGGCTGGGAGATGTAGACTATCAACAGATCCCTGAAGAGTTCAACGATAGATGCTCCGACTCTCGTCGCAATGTGTTTGGGAAATTTTGAAATTGTTCGCTTGCTGATCATGCTCATGATAAACAAACTTGTGGCAATATACACGATCGTGGATGTTCATTGTCAACTGGTATTGATTTGTAGTACATATACATTAGTGTAAAATTCTATTGTCCAAACATTTGCACCAATTTTACAATGACTCGATGGAAACTATGTGAATGTAAATTGCAGTATATATTTCAGAAAAATATTCAGTGTACATGGTGGTGCACTACTCTAAATAATGTTCTCAGACAGCCACAATGACTAGGGCGCTCGCGATTAGTCGCACGAAATATTGTTAGAACCCAATTGTCCCCCCCCCCCCCCCCCCCCCCACGTTTTCCTTGCAAATGACGCCCATGGTACAATAAATATGAAATTAGTTTAATTAAGTTTGTGTAATAGAATATTTCCATTTGTGAAACCGCAAGGTTATATTAGAAAGTGTAAATCATTTTTAACACCAATATTGACTTTTCTTTTTTCTATTTCGAGTTTGTTTGAACATATTCGTATTTTGCGAATTTGTAGTTCAATAAAATATTTAAGTTTATTGTAGGAACTCAATTAGTACTCCCTTGTCGTATGTATTACTCTGTCTATATATGATAAGTACATACAATTATAATTATAACTATAACTAGGGAGGACGTGGGTTTCTTCCCTTTATGTATACTATATCAAATTAACAATGTATTTAGTTAGTATATAGTAGTAATGCTAGTTCTGAAATTAATAAATATAAATAAAACTGTTTAAAGTAAGTACATAAGTGTTTTCGATAAGTCTTACATTGGGGTTCAAATATGAAATTTGCTTTAAACAATTTGTTTTAAAATCAAAAACAAAATAAAAAATAAAAAAAGACGGAGCAGACCGAGCTACGTTAGTATTCTTTTTATAAAACTGAACTTTGTGAAAATATTATTTCAGATTGTTAATCCAGTCTTTTTTAGATTTTATACATGTTATTTAAACATCGTTATCTTACTTAAACAGAAATTTAAAACTGTAAGGTTCCTAGAAGTCTGGTGTTTCTATGGAATTTCTTAAAAATGGTCATGTTTTGCTATGTATATAAAACAGAATATTTGTTTTGAATTATAAGTAATGAGTCCGAAATGTACTTTCGAAAACACGCTGATATACCCCATTTAATTGAAATACGAACATCTATAGTCAACATAAACCTGCTAAATCCAGCACAGGCATGCTTATATCAAAAGAAAATAATTCAAACGATCGGTTAGCTGAAGCAAAGAACAAATTTTATTTTTAACAAATATCAGGGTTAAAAAAAATTTTTTTTTAAATGTCTCAACAAGTTGTTTACCACTCAAGACGTGGGGAAAAAAATGGTTTACGAGTAAATATGAGGTTAAGCAAACAAATGTAGTCAAGATGTTGACCACTCACACTGTAGCAAGTCAGATGAAGGCTATTTATGGGTAAATTTGATTGGCTAAGGGTTGTCTACCAATGATATTGTACTTTATTCAAATACGTTTTATTAAAAGAAGGCTACAGGAAAGTATGTGCTACTTCGAAAGAAATATTCATGCTGTTTAAACTTTTTAAAAATATTCTTCAGTTTCAATGACCATGTTAAAGTTAGTACCTGGCGAGAGAACGACCGTGTCTACGTCCATTTCGACAAATAACAAAAAAACTGACAAAAAAAAGTTTAAGCTACATCTCAGAGGCATTCAAAGGGCTTCTGCAAAAGCAAAATTTAATTCTTCAAATTATTCAAGAGAAAGAGGAAGAAATTGAATTGCAAAAAGAGATGGTACGAATCGAGCAGGCACAGCAAGGTAAGTTTTTAAATAATAAGTGTAGTAATAGTATGTATAGTCTTGTATGGTGTAACACGTACTATCCTGTCTATGGGATGATACATATAAAAGATCTCTTGTTGCTATGCAGAAAGAGTAGCAGCAGGTTTCCTCTCTCTTGATATGAGATACTTAACTATATGTTAGATTCCAATATAACTGTAAAAGAATGTGTTTGCTGCATTTTAAAAATAAAACAGCTTTCTTTTTCTACATAGTTAATGATATTAAAACATTGTTTCTTTTAAACAGGAATAAATAACAAGGAACCACCAAGAAGTTTCCAACCACCAGTTGCAATTGTGTCACCAATCACAAGGCAAGCTCCAGGATTAGAACACCAGGCCCAATTCATGCAGGCAGGCAGAGGGAGGGGGCAGCAACTGTTAGCTGCTCTGCGAGAAAGAGAGAGGATTACACATTCCAATTTTACGTGGTTTTATGCACCAAGGTGGCAAAACAAAATATGAAGGTGTTTCCAAAATGTCTGAAAGATCAATGTTGGAAGCAGATAAAAGCTGCCTAATGCGAAGACCAAATGTGCACATTGCATTTGGCCTCGCATCAAACAACTTCATAAATCGGTTGTCAAAGATAGCGTTATGGGTGGGGTGTTTTGGCATTGACTTTATCTTGGTAGCATACTGCAGAGACAGCTTTGCACGTCTAGCACCCAAACTAGTTCGTGTGCATCGACGTACAAACTTTCCACAGGAGATGTTCTGAAAGCACCAAGACAAAGCCCAAGTCCCTGGTTGTGTATGGGATCAAGCATCTGCAAGTAAGTCTTGCGTGCCGACCCATACACAATAGAGCCGTAATCTAGTTTAGATCTAATCAAAGATCGATACAGTCGGAGCATAACCTTACGGTCTGCTCCCCACTCTGTGCTGGCAATAACTTTGAGAATATTTAGTGCCTTTAGCCCTTTCTTTTTAACATATTTTAAATGAGGTATGAAAGATAGCTTCCTGTCAAATCCATGAAGGTTCTGGAAAGAAAAAGGAAATAAGGTTGAGTTATTTTCAGTTAAAAGAAAAAAGGAAATAAGGTTTGATGATTATCAATTAAAACTGTATGCATGTAAATATTTATATATTTATATTACACAGCACTTTCATTTTCACATGGTGACAAATAAATTCGATTTTTTACAATATTCAAATCATTCAGTGAGTTATTTTTAAAACAAAATTTTAGTTTTTTCCTACATAAAACTAAAATTATGAGAGAAAAAAAAAAAATTAACACCATACAAACACAGATGGGCAAAACACATTTCATTTTAGTACAAGAGTTGACAGTGTTCCCAGAGGAAGAAGACAAAAAATCTGAAAAAAAAGTATGTTGTAATTATCTTAACAAATATTAGTTAACAAATTAGTAAATATTAGTTATTTCAAATAAACATGCAAATTAGTAAATATTAGTTAACAAATTAAAGAAACGAACGAATTAGTCAAAAGTAGTTATTTCAAATGAATAGTAGAAACATTTAATTTTAAAATTCAAACACAAAAACAACAAATCAGTAGGCAGTTTTTGAAAACACAAAGAAGAGCAACATAAAGAATATCATCATCCTGCTGTTATCTTAACAGTAGAAGTACAGATATATATTTTTAGATCTTACGAAATGTGATTTTGATATTTAAATAATAATAAACCTATACTTGTTTGCCCGGGACACAAACGAAAGATAAAGAGTACGTTCTGATTGGATCGCCGGTGGTACAATAGACGTGGCATATGAATGACAGGTGGTATATAAGTTAATTATGCATGACAGTAATTAATGGACAGGTTTTACATTAACCGAATTAGTTATGCTGCTTATTCTATATGTATTTTGTTCATCACTGAAGAAAGAAACCGGACCAAATGGTCAAGATAAGGTTTGGAATCGGGTGAAGTAGCCGAAATGATAGAAGTTTTAAAGTGTACAATCAACAAGCTTAACCAATTTTCATTTGTCCACAGAAAACGGATCAAATGGTCAAGATAAGTTGTTTGTGGAATCGAGTCGAGTAGCAGGTGAAATTTACCTTTTAAAAGCTTAACCAAGTTACATTTGTCCATTTGAAAATGGATCAAGTGGTCAAGATAAGGTGTCGACTCGTGTCGAGTAGTAGGTGAAATTTATCTTGACCATAAGTAAACATTTTGTTTAATGTATTATATATGCACGATTTTATATTTAAAAAAAAAAAAAGTTGGTCAGCTACAAACGGGGTATTGATCAAGCGTTCAGAAGAAGAAGGCAGTGTTTATTATCGTTGGAACACCGCAGCTGACAAGACCGTACGGAACAAAAAACCAACAACAAACATCTACATACCTGGTTATTGTAGATTTGGTAAGTCATTTGTGAATAATAAGTTAATAATGAATAATATTTTATGTACGAGTAACATAATTTTACAATATAATAACACATTGTTTTGTTAGAAGATGAAATAGGGAATATGAATAATTTTAAGAGTAGAATGAGTATTTTTTGTTATATAACATGTTTTGATAGTTTGATCACCCTATATCCAAATAATATACACAAATTTGTAATCGAAAGTAAAATATTTACCAAGTCAATGACCTCTGCTATATTATTACACTGGTGAACAATTTTATACTTGTTTTTTGCTGACTGAAATTTTTCAATTGATTTAAGCTAAATCAGGTGTGCTGATTTCAAAAATGCAATCAGATTTCCTCTATCACGTCAAGTTTTTAATCTACCCCCCCCCCCCCAAAAAAAAACCATACCAAAAAAAACAAATAGGGAAAACCGAGTAGATGCCCATACACTCTGTGCCATGTATAACTATTGTTTTTCTTCTAACTCCAGGTTGACCAGGAATGACTGGGAGAATAGACACAGACTTATTTTTGTCCAATCATAACAACTCTAATTGATTTAGTGCGGGATAGCTCAGAATGCAAATGGCAGCCTCCAAAATGAGCCGACGCCAGTGTTTAAATAGTCCTGATTCATTTTGTTATATCTGTGGAAATTTTACCATCCCAAGTCAAAAAACCGACATAAATGAATTTGTAAAGCAAGCATATCTTGCATATTTTAAAGTCAAACTAGGGGATCAAGACAAGTCTTGGGCTCCCCATAAGGTATGCAAGCATTGTGTGGAAAATTTGCGGCTGTGGACGAAAGGCAAGCGTGAGCTGAAGTTCGGAATTCCTATGATATGGAGAGAACCAAGAGAGCACATTACAGATTGTTACTTCTGTTTAGTCAAAACGGCAGGGTATAATAAGAAGAACAAACATAAGATCCAGTACCCCAGCTTACCCTCAGCTATTCGCCCAGTACCACATTCAGATGAAATTCCAGTTCCAGTTTTTGATGGACTTCCAAATGTTGAAGATCAGGATATTGATCTGCTTGATCCAGCTGAGATTCAGGACAAGAGTGACAATGATGATTCAGAATTTGAAATGGACGAGGACTCACGCCAAGGATTTAATCAGCTCGAGTTGAACGATCTTGTGAGAGACTTGGGTTTGTCAAAAAAAGCTGCAGAAGTCTTAGCCTCAAGGCTGAGGGAACAAAAAACTGCTTGAACAAGGCGCTAAAGTTTCTTATTTTCGAGCAAGAGAAGGCAATTATCTCAAGTTTTTCCAATGTAGTGGCGGCTTTGTCTTTTGTAATAATATTTCAGGTCTACTTCTGGAACTTGGAGTTCAATCTTACATTCCAACAGACTGGAGATTGTTTATAGACAGTGCAAAGCGCAGTCTAAAGTGTGTTCTTCTGCACAATGGAAACCTGTATGGTGCAGTCCCAATCGGGCACTC
This sequence comes from Gigantopelta aegis, assembly GCF_016097555.1. Classification (NCBI taxonomy): domain Eukaryota; kingdom Metazoa; phylum Mollusca; class Gastropoda; order Neomphalida; family Peltospiridae; genus Gigantopelta; species Gigantopelta aegis. Next base: position 43,855,156 of record NC_054699.1, on the reverse strand, counting down.
TGTTCGCCTTAAGGAAGATCATGGGGACATTAAAAATGTCATTGAGCTGTTGAATTATCACCAGCACAACTGGATCATCTGTGTCGATCTCAAGATGGTAGGGTTTCTTCTTGGGCAGCAGAAAGGTTACACAAAATACCCTTGCTTCTTATGTCTCTGGGACAGCAGAGCCAAATATCAACATTGGGTTGTTAAAAATTGGCCTCCGAGAAGAGAGCTTCATCAAGGCGATCCAAACATTCTTCATCAGCCACTGGTCGATAGGCAGAACATTGTCTTTCCTCCTCTTCACATAAAACTGGGCCTCATGAAACAGTTTGTCAAAGCCTTGTCCACAGAAGGCGACTGCTTTAAGCACCTACTTGTTGCTTTTCCCAAGTTGTCTACTGAAAAGATCCGGGCTGGCGTTTTTGATGGTCCTCAAATCCGGCAGCTGATTAAAGATGACCACTTCATCGGTACGATGACTGAACTTGAGAAAAATGCTTGGCTGTCTTTCAAGGACATTGTTAAGAACTTCCTTGGAAACCATCGCGCCCACAACTATGAACAACTTGTACAGAATCTTTTGGACAACTACAAGGCACTAGGGTGTAATATGAGCATTAAAGTGCATTTCTTGCACAGCCATCTTGCTGACTTCCCTGAAAACCTTGGTGCAGTTAGCGACGAACAAGGTGAAAGGTTTCATCAGGATTTGAAGGTGATGGAGGAACGGTATCAAGGAAGATGGGATGTATCCATGCTGGCTGACTATTGCTGGACAATAAAACGAGATTGTCCACAGGCGGAGCACTCAAGGAGGAGCTACAAGCGTAAATTTCTGCCATGACCATTGCAACTTTGGATTTGGACTTTCGAACTGACCTTGCAATCGTTAGTGTCGTGACAAGACTAATACACAGACTATAGCTTGCTGTTTCTTGGTCTGCTTTTACAAATATGATATTGTATGTGTTCTGAACATGTAACTAACGCACTGGACTTACTGCACCCCTAATTTCTTGTGTGGTGAAATCGGGACCTTCCTTCCGCGCCGTTTCAGTAGTAAGCCGCCTGCTTTATTACCATGTTAACCACCTTCAAATACTTTGGTTCAAATGATCTGTATTATATTTAACACTCCTAAGACTGCTAAAGACTTTAATTAAGTGTATTAAACATGGTTTCATTTCTAAATCAGCTTAATTCATTGTTTGTGTGTTTTTAACTGTTTGTTTTCAGGTGTCTCGTGTGAGAGTTGCAATAAAATAGGGATATGCTGTATCTAAAAAACTTGACGTGATAGGAAAAAACTAATTTCATTTTTGGACTCAGCAGACCCGAGTTACCTTAAAACAAGCCACAGATGCAAGTCAGCAAAAATTGTGTTCCCCAGTGTTATCAATTTGTGTATAAAAGGACATGACTGGCTTTACTAATAGATAAATGAAATTAAACATGTTAGATCCAACCTACATTCCGTGTACAACAAAACCAGCAATTTGTGAAGCATCGTCGACCACCGGGAATGACAATCCACGATGGCTCATCATTGAGGAGTTAATTAGAATTAATCCATTACAATGTATTGAAATTAGCAGTTCAATGGACGCATCTTATAAATGTACCACATGCGCATGCTGGCAAACTACAAACATTGAACAAGTGATGTTACACACTCGTCAACATCAAATGTATGAAGGAATACCAGGGGTGCATTTTGTAAAACGGACGTTTAGAAGACGTGTTTGATATTGAAAATGTAAGTACTTTTAGTGTTTGGACAATTTTGGTTTGAGTCAGTTCATGTTTTATTTTGATTACTAAGAATAATGTTACTCTTTGTTATTAATTTCAGCATTACCATATTCCTGTTTGCTATCACATAAAGTTTTCATTTTACTAAATAAGAAGAAAAGTTTGGAATCATGTCTCAAAATTCTTTCACCACCCCTGTGAGTTTTGTTGTAAAACCTATGGTACTAAACGCAACTTAGTCAGACATCAATCCAATTGTGGATCATTCGAACAATTGTTTTCGTGTGATCAATGTTTGAAAACGTTTAAACGTCAAGATAATTTAAAGAGACACACGAAAACCTATCACTTAAACGACAGAGATAGTTTGACGTGTCAGAAATGTAGTCTGGTCCTTTCATCTTCTGACCGCTATAGAAAACATATTTCTACTTGTAACACAGCTAATGTTCAGGCTTCTACTTCTTCTGGTCAGTCACAATCTTTCACCTGTCTACGCTGTCAAAAATCTTTTTCTACCACCAAATCTCTGTTTTCACATACCAAAAGTAAACACCTGAAACGACCCTCTCAGCAAGTAGGTGGAGGGGGTGAATCGAAAGTTAAACAGTCTAGGAGACCACCACAGGGATGCTCTCGTCAAGCCATTAATGGGAAGGTGCGGGAATTTGAATTCGTTCGTCGTGATCAAGAGGGAGCCGATCCCATGTTTTATTTATTAAAACTCCAGCCAGAGATCATTCATCATTTAGAAACAGAAATGGAATCAAAACATTCGATTAAATGGGGGCTCTGTACTCAATTCAAATTTTCAAAAGTAGGTCCCGATGGTAACAAATCATACACCATACCCTACTTAAGGACAAAAACGACCCCGGCTACTGCAGCCGACGATTTGGAGACGGCTTACGCGCAGGCTGTAAACAAAATAATGGTGGACATAAACAATTATGAAGGGGACTCCTCTAATTTGAATTTTGAAGAGGTCTTGACCGTTAAACTGACTGTGACCGTGTTTCAGGCTTTTTGCGGAAGCTCGTACCTCCCGTTGCCTTCCACATTACAAAGGAAAAAATGTCTTCTCAACATCAGGAATGGCCCACTTGCACCCAGCAGATTCAAAATTAGTCAGAGAACAAACATGCCATTATACACCTTATATGTCTGAACTATTTTTAGAAGAGTTTAAATTTCCCATGGCTTTAAAAGATATAGGCAAATTCGAAAAAAAGAATATCTCAGCATTAATGTTTATGGTTACAATCAAAAACAGGATAAAGGCGATGAAGAAAATTTAATTTTTCCTCTAAAAATCAGTGACAACGTTTTACATGTTAACTCCACACGACACGTCGACCTATTATATTTAAAATCACAACTAACATCGCATTATGTTTTGATCATTTCGTTGGCAGGATTAGTGCGGAGACCGGGGGACTGTCATTCTAAATATATTTGCCGTAAATGTCTGTGGACGTTTAGTTCAGAAGATTGCCTTTTGAAACACGTACCTTATTGTTATCACAAAGCTCAAAGAATTAAAATGCCAGAACCCGACAAGGCAACGAGGCATTTTGGATTAGGCCACTTGACCAAAACAGTGAGAGTACCGTTTGCGGTATATGTGGATTTTGAATGCGTATTTTCGCCCACGGAGGAAGACGATACAGGTGATAACCACACCCAATGCATTCATCATCACGTACCTTGTGGCTATTCCTATCAAATCGTCTGCCGGGAACCTAAACTCTACTCGTACCATTTAAAAACGTTCAGTGGCGAACATGCTGCCCATCATTTCATGGAGAGCATTTTGTCCGATTTCGAGGAGATCAACGAGATCTTGAATAATCCTGTCCCCGTAAAATTAACCCAATGGGACCGACTGGCCATTGACTGTACCACCGTGTGCTACATATGTGAGGACGAACTACAGTCCGACAGACACATCGACTACAGTCCGACAGACACATCGACCACGACCATTTGACGGGTGAATTTCGGGGTGTGTGTCACTCCTATTGTAATGTCAATTATCGGGAGTGTAAATTTGTCCCCGTGGTATGTCACAATGCATCTCGGTACGACAACCATCTGATTTTGCAAGCGGCTGAATTATTTGCCGGGAGCCAACTTAAATGTATTCCTCACAATTCGGAAAATTTTCTCATGTTTGAAATTGATGGCCTTCGATTTTTGGACAGCTATACATTTTTAAATACCAGCTTGCAAACACTTGCCACTAACTTGAGGAGTAAGGGTCAAGATCAATTCAAATATCTACGCGGCCACTTTCCCGATCACGTAGACATGCTCACTCGCAAACTTCCCTATTTTTACGAGTATGTGGACAGTTTCGAAAAACTAGAAAAAACTGTTTTTCCCAGTAGAGATGACTTTTACTCTTCTCTGACAGAAGATACCGTGTCCGAAGAGGACTACCAGTTTGCACGTGGGATATGGGACACGTTTCACTGTCGGTCTATCAGAGAATTTATGGAGCTGTACGTCTCTGTAGACACTTTGATTTTAACGGACGTGATGGAAGCGTTTCGCACCATGTGTTTACAGTACTATAAATTAGATCCCCTTCATTACTACACACTCCCCGGGATGGCCATGGACGCTTGTTTAAAAATGACGAACGTCCGTTTAGATCCCGACATGTACAACTTTGTTGAACGGGGTATTCGCGGGGGCGTGGCATCCATCAATCACAGATATGCCCGAGCGAATAACAGACACATGGCCGACTTTGACAATAGGGGATGTCTCCATTGTACTAAGAGAGAACAATAGGGGACGTCTCCATTGTACTGGAGTGGGGACCCATTGTTCCGGAGGTGCATATCCATTGTATTGGAGGCGTATCCATTGTATTCCCAATGTTGTCCCCGCTACGTACAAAATATACTACTCACACTGATTTTTATCTTATTGGACGTCAAACATATGGTCATTCTGACATATTTCATTAGAGGAAACCCGCTGCCGGCACAGGCTACTCTTTCCGATAAGCAGCAAGGGGTGTTTTATATGCACTTTCCCACGGCCTTTGATGAAACTAGTTGTGGACCACTGGTTGGAACGGAAAATAGCCCAAACTGCAAATAGGTCTACTAAGAAGGATCGATCCGATGTCTATGGTAAAGTGCATATAAAAGATCCCTTGTTGCATTAGGACATCCTGTCAGGCGTGCGCTACAACAGCTTGCTCTAAATGTGCACGTAAAACTTTCTGAGGATCGATCCGATGTCTATGGTAAAGTGCATATAAAAGATCCCTTGTTGCATTAGGACATCCTGTCAGGCGTGCGCTACAACAGCTTGCTCTAAATGTGCACGTAAAACTTTCTGACCTAACAAGTCGGCACCTACGCACATGGCAGGCGTGCACTATAATAGCTTTTTCTGAATGTACCATTAGGAAAAATGTAGCGAGTTTCCTCCGACGACTACGTGTCAGAATTACCAAATGTTTGACATCCAATAGCAGATGATAAATTTAATAATGTGCTCCAGTGGTGTCGTTAAACAAAAACAAACTAACTATATGGGGCACACAGACATAGATGAAACCTATAGCACCCACCCCACACCTCAGGTTGGACCGGTAAAGGACTACTAATTACGTGTTTAGCCAATGTACATGTATGCCGTGTATTTGGCCAGTAAGCGAATATACACGGCGCCGTATATACAGTCACTTCAAAATTACCATTTACTAACGGCGTATGACCTGGTTTCTATCACAAATATAGCACATCTGATTTTGTTAGATACCGAAAATGATGTAAATACCCCACTATTAATGTGTATTAATTAAGGAAGTATGTTATAATATTTTTTTAAAAACAGATATTTTAATTGTATTAGTAGTTATTGTGGAACAAACTGATCAGAAGTCGGAAATTAAAACACCATTACCAGAACATAACTTATGATAAATAGGACACAGAGAGGGAACCGACTGGTGTTTGTTACGCTTTTCCTTTGAATTAGGGCGGTTAACTGTGATCAGACAGGTTGCCATTCTAAGAGGACTGCCATTACGGTTGGACTATTTGGTGATAGTGTTAAAGCGACATTCCTGATTTTGTTGCATTGCAAGATGTTTCCGACTAATAAAATAATTCTACGATTAAACTTACATATTAAATATATTTTCTTGTTTAGAATATCAGTGTCTGTATAGTCAATGTGTTTCTGGTCGTCTTAATATTTGTAAGAAGCCCAAACTGAATTCGGTCTTCAATAATTTCGCACGTACGAAAAAAAACATATTTTAGGAAATAAAATGAAATTTAACCTAGTAAAAAATATTAGAACAATCAGAAACACGTTTAATATACAGCCACTAATATTTTATGCAGAAAAATGTATTTGATATGTAATTACAATCGTTAAAAAGGCTCTGTTAGTTGATAACATATTAAAAGTGAATCCAGGATAAAACCCCACTGGAAAAAAACCCACCCAGACATAACCCCACTGGAAAAAAACCCACTCTGACATAACCCCATCAATAAATGAGAAAAATGGACAAAACCCCACTGTGACCATTTTACACATAAAACTGAAAAATATGAAATAAAGTTGAAATTTCTGTTTTGGAAGAATAAAATTATAAATAAAATTCACAAAATAGATTATGATAAAGAATAAAGTTTACATTTGTATTTTGATCAGTCAAGTGTTGCACTGATTGCATTGATCTCCATGACAAAGGATTATCTGAACTTTCAGGGGCGTAGCGTGACCTGGTCATGGGGGGGTTCGGATATGAACCAAGTGGACCCTTGTTCACACACACACACACATACACACACACACACACACACACACACACACACACACACATACACACACACAACGTATACATATATATATATATTACAATTATATATTTTAAAAAACCCAAAGAAACAATACAAACGAACAACAAACCACAGAAATTCCACTTACTAGATCGTAACTGGTTTATGGTTTAATTATCGATGAGAGTTCAAGACGCCTTGGATGACATTGTACAAACACGTTCACGACACGGTCAAGATCAATCTCCTTATCGTAATGAATGTGCAAGAGTGCCAATGCAGACAGGCGTTCTTGCCCCATCGTTGCCCTCGCATATGAATGTAAACGCCTTAATGAACTTGCACTTCGTTCGCACTCACAGGAGGTTGCTGGAATAGTACATGCGATCCTGAGAAGAGTTTTTATGTTAGGAAAATGGGTTCCATCACAATCCTTCAACGCAGCAGCTGGAGTAGAAGGTCTCCTCTCAGGTGACACATTTTCATATCGCATTTTCCAACGTTTCAATTCTAGGTCGGTCACCTCGGGTGATGGGAGATCCTCGTTGTACATACGTAGGATTTCGTCAATCGACATGTTGTTTTCACAAAGTATAGATGGTACTAGTCCTAGCAGTGAAATTGCAGTTTTAGCCAGTCCAGAAAACTTAGAGTTTAAATTTTCACACACATGATCCAAGAAAGGAATTGCCAAGTTCAGTTTGTAGTGTTCCAGTACAGTACTACTTGCAGCATTATTGGCACGGTATATCTGTCTCCCACTGACCCTTGGCTTATTGGGCTCAACACCCACTTTTGCTGCCATTCTCTCTGCCTGTTTGAAAATTACAGATTCGAAATTACTGTCAACGTCATGGCGCTCTTTCTTGTAGATATCTTTAATATCGTTCACGGCATTATATGCATGAATAATATCCAGAGAGGAGCTTTGGAGCTGAACAGTAAGTCCAGAAAGATGTGAGAGATATTGGTAGACTGTGAGGAAAACTATAATAAAGCCAAAACTTGTTATACCAGTGAGCAACTGCTGCGCATCACTGCGGGTCTGTGTTTTCCAATCCCAATACAATTCTGCAAAACCTTCATGTAGACCATTGTATTCTTCAAGATGCATCTTGTAGCCGATCACCTGTAGGGCATCAACAATAAAGAAATAGCACTGGTAAAAGTGTTGGTAGGCATTTTGGCGCTCCGCCCATCGGGTCCGACAGAGATCAATTAAAGTTTTTCTCCTTGTTTGGTTCTCGACTTTAATCGCTGTAATCAACTCAAGAAGTTCATTTCTCTTTGGGCTATTTCGGAAAAAAAAGGCAACAGTTCTTAAGTTTGTCGATCATGTTACGCACTTCTGGTATGTTACAGGCGTGACTTATAACCAGATTTAAGCAATGGCCACTACAGTGCACATATGTTGCTAATGGAGCATGCTCTCGGATTTTAGCCTGGACGCCAACTCGACCAGATGACATGTTACTCGCCCCATCATATCCTTGACCACGCATATCTTTCAATGGTATACCAAGGTTTTCCAGTATGTGAATGATCTCATTGGCCAGATATTCACCCGTGGTGCGAATCACTTTTGAAAATTGTATGAACTCCTCCCTAATATTTTCATCTGAATCCACGAAGCGGACGCACAGAGCCAGCTGTTCAGTGTTATGAGATGTCACCTCATCCGCCATGATACTATAGAACTGTGCTGTCTTTATCTCTTGGACAAGGTCACCGAGAATTATGTGATTGCCTATAACATCGAGTAACTCATTTTGTGTTTGTGGTGACAAGTAAGTGACACATTTCATTTGTGGCTCCATTAAATGTTCATGTAAGGTTGAGCAATACCTAGCCAGTACCTTGATCAAGGAGAGAAAATTTCCCGGGTTTGTTTTCTCATCCTCCAAGTGTTCGTTCTTCCCACGTAATGCTATACCTTGCTTGCCACAATACACAATTGCTTCTGCAATGCATCGAAGTATTTCTCGGTTTTTGTCAATGTTCTTTGACCTATTGTTTTCCATCAAAATTGGAATAGTGGCATTAGGATTTTCAATACTTTTGATGAACGTGTCTGCAATTTGCATTGCCTCTTGGTGGTACTCGTTGCTTTCGTGGCTTTTGCACTTTTCGGACTTCTTTTGCCAATTTATAAATGGCCGATTGACAAATTGCCCTTTCCCTTCTCGATTCATACAGAAAAGTGAACACATGATGCAAAAGGCACCATCGAGTTTTTGGCTATAAACTAACCATTGATATTCCTTCAACCAGCTGAGTTTAAAACTGCGGTTACAGCCACCAACATATATTATAGGAAATGTATATGTTTCGGACGGCTGGCTATGGTGTTTGATTAGTGTATATTTTTCTCCATCAGAGAGTCCTTCAATTGCTTTTTTAATATCTAGTACTGACATTGTTGCAGTAATGATATGTCCAATATCGTTAATTGTTGCAGTAGGTGTCTTGGTTTGGGATTCTTCTTTGTATCCTTCGCTAGCAGACCCTGATGGCGATTCTGATGGATTACTTTTTTCGTCAGGAGTCGGGCGTTCTTCTCGTGGTGCCTGTTGGGTTTGCCCTTCTCTTGGTCGTGGTCGTTTATTGTTAAAGAATTTATCCAGGGATTGACATCTCTTGGATGCAATTTTCAGTTCCTGTTTTCTTTTCTCTGGCCTGCCCATCTCGAATGTTTGCTGCAAACAATTTAAAACCACACTAAGTTATACTTTCATTTATTCCATTGTATTGGATTGGAATAGAAAGTTGCATACGTAATTCAAAACGGAGTACAACGATCAAAGGTTCGAGTTGAACTACAGTATATATTATCAATAATGCGAGGCCTAACTAGGCAACAACACTAGCTCTACTGTTTTATTTAAAGTTACATTGTTAGCATGTTTCCTACAGTAAAATATGACCACAAAAATTATTTTAAAAAGCTCTTGTTTGTTCGCTAATAAAACCTATCGTGTAGGCCTACTCTAAAATGACAGTCGCCATGAGTACTGGACATTTTAAGCTTAAGGTAAGTTGTCAATGTCAAGTGTGTATGTGTGTGTGTGTGTGTGTGTGGACACGTATGCATGAGATAGAGGGAGATGGGGGAAAAGAGAGTGAGCAAGAGAGTACTAAACAGGGTTTCCCTAGATATCATTTTTACGAAACGAATGAAGTTCCCAAAGGTATCTAACCGAACGAAAGTGAGGTCAGATACTTTGGGAAGTTCATGAGTTTTCTAAAATTAATGATATCTAGTGAAACGAGTGCGGTATTTTATTTATTACCAACATGTTTATGAAGTAAAATGCACTGTGCTATCAGAGAAGCTGGCGTCGCTTACTAAAATTACATCAAATTATCGATACGAACCAATGAAAAAACGTATATCCGGTACGACACTGCCGATGTTTTATTTAATGACACACTAAACACATTTTATTTACGGTTATATGGCGTCGGACATATGGTCAAGGACCATAATTATGTTTACACATAGGCTACTCTTTCCGATTAGCAGCAAGGGCTCTTTTGTATGCACATCCCACAGACAGGATAACACATACCATGACCTTCGTTAACTAGTTGTGGAGCACTGTCTTTGGATAACATGGTTAGGCGATATGCGACTTTAATTTTGGCTTGCGTGTCACATATTCAAAATAGAGTGCTACATGTATGTTCCTTATCCTTTGAACAAAACAATTTATTAGGCCGGAAAACAACTGAAATAAGTATACTATATCTACTAGTCTAAGTGCATATTGATAGTTGGGGGAATATCTGTTGCAAGTAGGCCTACTTACGTTTGGAAATCACCTTCCTACACCACTGAGCAGATAAGATGTCTTTGGATAGTATGGTTGGGCGATAATGCGGCTTTAATTTTTGGCTTGCGCATCAAATATTGAAAACGAGTGTGTATGTTCCTTATCCTTTGAACAAAACAAAATTAGGCTGGAAAACAACTGAAATAAGTATACTGCCGCTACTAGTGCATATAGGTACATGTAGTTGGGCTGTGTCATTTGCAAGTACTTACGTTTGGAATTCGAAATCACCAGGCTTCTATGTCTTTGGATCATATTTTCGTCAACGTCTGACGTCATATCCTTGTTGATGACCATACATTTCGAAAGCTTAACATGAGCTCGGTGTACTACATTATTTTATAACAAAATAAAACTATGTAATAACAAGCGACGGGCACGCATGGACGCCTATATGAATATAGAGCCATATACAGCACTGTGTTAAACAAAATTTAATAATAATTAAAAAAAAAAAAAAAAAAAAAATAGTAATATTTTACTTCTGAAAGCGGACCATTTGCTTCAGCGGGGGGGTTCGTCCGAACCCCCCGAACCCCCCCAGCCTACGCCCATGACTTTGTGATCAAGAGATTAAGGAGGCCAGGTTTTCTTCTAAGAGATCAAGGAAATCATGGATTTAGGGCTTCCCATTGTTGATTGGGTATGTCATAAATTCTACATCAGATGGACCCCTTATAAGGTTGAAGAATACTACGTCAGTATTCATTTCCTGAGAACTGTAAATACAACTATGGAAGTTATCAAGAACAACAAGGGTGGTCTCAAGCTAATTCACGAAGGCTACTTGTATACTAAGAGGTATGCCAGGAAGAATATTCGATGGGAGTGTTCCAGCAGAGCTGCATTTACTTGTAAAGGCGGTGTGACTTCAGACCTGGAGGTAATTATGTTATCATAACTAACTTGTATGTGTGTAGGTAGATAGATATTAATTTGACCACCTTTTCCCCAATACATGTTATATTTATGGTATGCACATGTATATGCTGTTTCTTTAAATTTAATATGCAACATTATTATTATTATTATTATTATTATTTTAGCATTGAAATGTATTCAAAATTAGTTACGGGCCGAGATTACCCAAGTCCAGGTAGATTTAAATTAAAGCCTGAATATTTGACTTTGTATCTTTCCAGATAAAGACCATCGTTAGTTTCACACAACATAGCCATGATCCACAGGATCAGTCTGTAGCAGTGGCAAAGCTGCGTTCAGCCATGAAGGAGCGTGCTGGCACATCACGTGGTACACTTACTCAGCTCCTAGTCGATTCCATCAGTGACACACCTGTAGATGTACGCGCAGAACTCGGTAAACCTGATCACATCAAACGTGCACTGCGTCGAGAACGGGCTAAACATATACCCAAGAACCCCACTTCGCTCCCTGATCTCATGCTAGATGATGAATGGACCACTTCAAGTGATGGAGACAGATTTCTCATATATGACAACGGTGTGGATTCCTCTGATCGTATGTTAGTGTTCGGGACTGATGACGGATTACGTCACCTTGCCAGTTCTGAGTCATGGTTTATGGATGGAACATTCACTGTTGCTCCACTGTTGTTTACTCAGCTGTATGTGATTCGTGTTCCACTCGGTGAGTCAGCTGTGACGTGTGTGTATGCATTTCTACCAAACAAGCACCAATCCACATATGAGGAACTATTCATATCAATTCAGGATCGCTGCAGCGAGCTAGGATTCCAGGCTGATCCTGTAACTGTCACCCTCGACTTTGAACAAGCTGTGATGAATGCAGTAATAACAACCTTTGGTCCACAAGTCAATGTTCATGGATGCTTCTACCATCTTACGCAGAGCACGTGGAGGAAAATACAGAGTCTCGGCCTTGTTCAACGCTATCGGGAAGAGAAGGATGTTAAGCTTTTCTGTGGTATGCTTGATGGACTGGCATTCCTACCAGTTAATGATGTACCAGAGGGGATGACCTATCTGCGTGACAACACCCCTGATGGGCTGGAACCCTTGCTCGTGTATTTTGACAGCACTTATGTGTCAGGATCTTATCGCCGTATTCAGCCTCCTCAACGATCAGATGGATCTGTACCTCCTCTTCGTATGCGCCGTATTCCCCCTGCGTACGCACCATCCATCTGGAATGTGCACACCATCACACTGAAAGGTGGATCCAGAACCAATAACATATGTGAGGGGTGGAACAATTCCTTTGCGAAACTAGTTGGACATGCCCACCCAACCATCTGGAGAGCCATAGCCATGAGCGTGGTGAACGACCTGCAAAACGGGTACGACACCACATAAAGAAGCTGCAGACGAAGCTCCATAACCTCTGCACTGACAGACGGGATGACATCAAGTCCATTTCGGAAGTTCTGAAAGGCATCGGCCACTGTGTGAGGTGGAAGTAGGCTAGATTACACTTGTTTCAATAAAAAATAAATACTGTATATACGATTTTGTTATATATTGAGATATATGAGTGGGGTTATGTCCGAGTGGGTTTTTTTCTGTGTGGGGTTATGTCCGAGTGGGGTTTTTTCCAGTGGGGTTTTATCCAGTGGGTTTTTTTCCGGGTGGGGTTTTGTCCGTTTACCACAAAAAGTAGCAGCAAACTACTATACACAACGTATCAACCAAAATATGAACCATAGATATGAATACTACAACACCTCATCCAAAGTAGTGACTGAGTTAAATGGCACCTTTCAAGGCTAATTTTCGAGGTAACAGGATGTTGTTACAAGCCCCGTCAATTCCGCACAAAATGGTAGTGTTTAGTTTTGCAGGCACCCCGTGTATGCTTCAAGCACAAGTGTGCCTGACACACTGGTACTGCACAAAATAAAATTGCATGCATTTATTACCTACATAAATGTTACTCCCCTGCACCACGGTGAGGTTACAGCACACGCAGGGGCAATTTGATGGAGTACTACCTATAAGCAGAACTGCACTGTTTCAGAAAGTGTCGTTTTTGGTGAATGGCAGGTTCACATGTTTTATAACATAACAATGTTGTCATTGGTAATCTGATACGCTGGTATTATACACACATTTTACCGTAAACCTTTTTTGAGTTGCCCACTCTAATTATAGTGCCCCTACCTCTTTATCGACATTTTATTAGATGTTTGCGTGTGTATGATAGCACACACGTGTTACTTCCCGATAACAGAGAACTGGACTCGGTGAAGTGGTTTTATATGGTTCTTTATTCCAGAGAATACGGATAAATAGTCAAACAAACCCTATAAGCAAAAATAGCATTATTAAAATACATTCACAACTATACATAAACAGTCTTAAAAACACCATATTAAAACATATTAAAAAAATATATAAATACACTGCAGTCTAGTTAGTATCTACAGATAATAGCAAATCGCTTAAACAAAAGAAAGAACCATTCATTGAGCAATATTTAACATCGCTACAGTAAACATCAAATATAGGCATAATACATACAGAATTGCCGTACGTTAAACGACTGAACATTAATCAATCGCCGGTAATCTTAAATCATTATTTACATATGGCGATATATAGTATAATAAAATAAAGGTAAGCTACACAAAACATTATCTCCACAGGTGATACGGTTTACCTAGACACTGAAATACTATTACGTTCAGCTGTGGGCTTTAGGGCGGTAACATCAATCGTAAAAAAGTCTACAAGAAACTTTAGTGAAGTGAACAAAGACATGGGATCATCAGCATCAGTAATGGCAAATTGTTGCAGACGAGTGCTGCACAGATGCTGAAACTGACCCCAATTTGCCTTCGCCAACTTCCACCTTTGAACCCTTTCAAGTGATGGTGGTCCATCATTCTCCAAAATAATGGGAAAGTGGTCACTACCACAAACGTCTGAACCAACTTTCCAGGAGAAATCAACAAAAAGTGATGAACTACAAAGAGTTAAATCTATGGAAGTGAAAGATCAACTTGCAGAATGAAAATATGTACGACTTTTATCATTGAATAAAACTAAGTCGTTTTTGAGAATTAAGTCTTCCAATTGTTTACCTCTAATATTGATATCCTCGCATTCCCACAAAGTGTGGTGACCATTAAAATCTCCCATAATAATAAAGGGAGTAGGGAGCTGATCAATAAGATCTTGATGATCTCTAGAATTAAAATTAAAATGGTTTCGAGGAGGTAAATAAACTGAACATAGGGTAACAGTTTTATGAGCCGTGACCTTTACAGCCACAGCTTGTAAATTGGTATTTAATGTTACTATACTCTGAGGAATGTTTTCGTTAACAAGAATGGAAACACCCCCAGATGCTCTATTTTCAGTTTCTTGAAACTTATGATAGAGGTTAAATCCTCTCATGGTAATATGATCAGTGTCCTTCAAGAAAGTTTCTTGAAGACACACTGCAAGAGGATTATGTTTTTGAATTAAAAGACTTAATTAATCAAATTTGGGCCTACGCCCACGGCAGTTCCACTGAATGACTGAATTAGTCATTTGGGGGAATGAATGAATGAATGAATGAATGTTTAACGACACCCCAGCACGAAAAATACATCGGCTATTGGGTGTCAAACTATGGTAAAAACATCATTTGGAGGAAGTATGGGTACTATCTTTTTCTTTGGCGATTTTTTAGACTGGAGGTTATCTTGTGATGAAATATCCATCTGATCATCCAGATCAGCCAAAGATTCATAAGGATAGTCTAAATGAATCAGTTGTTTTTCATACTTCTTCAGTTGACCTGAAGAACAATCCTTATTTGGAGTCTAGTGTCTTTTCCTGACTTAGGCTTACTGGGACCTGGCTCCGCAGTTAAACCTTTTGGTGGATTTCTAGAATCCAAAGACACCTGGGTAGATTTAACAACTGTTTGTTGAACAACATTTTGAGCTTTCTTAGCTTGCTTTTGAGCTTTATCCATATCAGAAATCTTTTTAAATCGATCGTCATGATCATACTGACCAGCTCGTCCCACATGTTCTCTATTGGGTTCATGTCCGGGGAAACTGCTGGCCAGTCCAACACAGTGACATGGTGGGCACGAAGAAACGCATGTGTACGCCTGGCAGTGTGCGGCCGAGCGTTGTCTTGCTGGAAGACGAGCCTGTTTCCGCCATGCCGTCTCATCAATGGGAGGAGGACCGGCCGCAGGATGTTGTCGACGTAGTGTTGCGCATTAAGGTTTCCCTGTACCACCTTGAGTTCGGACCGGAAGTCAGCATTGATGGCGCCCCAAACCATGACTCCGCCGCCCCCGTAGCGGTCCCTCTCCAGAACACAGGCCTGCGCGACACGTTCTCCACGACGGCGGTAAATGCAACGACGTCTGTCCGTGACACTCACGTTAAATCTCGATTCATCCGATGACATCTCGCCATCTCCTGGGTCGCAAATGCCCACCATTCCTGGCCCATAAGAGTCTTGCTTGACGATGTCTGTGCAGGAGGATAAGGCCACGGTAGGGTCGGTGGCAATGCAGTCGTGCTGCGGCAAGACGTCTCCGGACAGTTCAGGCGCTGATGAGTCGTCCCCTGGTTCCCACTTCAGTCCTGGCAGTGCTTGCGGCTGTCAAAAACCGATTGCGCAGGTGCCGCAACCGTATGTTCCGGTCCTGTCTATTGGTCGTTACGCGTGGTGTGCCCGAACGACGGCGGTCATTGACGGTCCCTGTCGTCTGATATCGGTTGAGGAGCCGATTAATGGTTGACGGGTGCACGTGGAACCGTTGTGCTACCCGCAATTGCGAGTTTCCGGCATTCAACAAGCCAATGGCTTGATTCCGATCGGCGTTGTTCAACCGAGGCATCGTGTAGGAGTGAGATACTCATTGCCACCCGCGTGTTCTGAGTGTGCCCGGGTATCAGGAAATGCACGTGCAAAGTGTTATTTCGCCAAGTGGTTGCGTGTGCGCGATTTACCGGATAATGCGTTTTTAGCGTTGTTCCCCTTATGTTGGGAACAAGCCAGAAGTCGACCTTTACATGCTGCTGAAATAATGTGTACCACTGTACCATGTACATTGACGAATAGCGTCAACGAAGTCCAACCGGAACGTACATTATTTTGACAAAAGGAAATTCCGTTATTAATGCCGGCTAGTATATGTTAATTTGTTTATTTGTCATTATTTCGGAATTCATTTACATACTCGTCGTCACATCTCGACTATAACTACGCGATTATTGAATCATTACGAATAAATGGATGTAAATTAATTTCTGTAAATTGTTCAATCGGTGTTTTGATCTGAATACTTCGGTTTGTTAGTGATGTTTGCCAACTTGTCAATTATCTGACGTCATGGACTATACGATTTTCGTTGGCTTATCAGGCTGTAAATCATAGGCCACGTAAGACATTAGTCCAACCGCGGCACTTGTCTTCAATGACTACAGTATTTCATTGGCTTATCCAGCTGTCATTCATAGGCCACGTGAAAATGCCACACCCCCGGCACCGTCTGCAGACGGTGCGTGTAGTTATCAGTTTCCTACTACTATTATTGTTACAGCGTTAAGTGCCACGCCCAAATTCTAATACTTACATTAATTCAGTTTATTCCTTTATCAAAGTAAATGTTAATTTAAGTAGTTCTTTATTTAAACCTTATTTGTAATTTATAAACTGTACTTTATATGTTAGTAAAATAGTAAAGTGAATTAGAAAAGTAAAACTATAACTCACCAATTATCCCAGTGTATGTTTAAAGCAGATCAAGAGTGTGTAGTCTGTGCAGATCGTGACATGTAAAGGAATGTCAGGTGAGTGACAATGAATAGCCACCAACTGGGTCAAACACAGCTGGCCAGTCTATTGGTTGATCGTCCCTGGTCAGAGGTCAGAGGTTTAGACAGGTAAATGCATGTCCCTACAGCTCCTAGCCAAAGTGTTTTGTGCATACTAAAATCATTAAAACTATAAAATCCACATGGTTACACACACACGCACAAATATATCATATTTATGCACACGCGTACACATACACAAACACAAAGTCAGAGGTACCCACGACAGCCGAGTTGCAAAAGGTTTCTGATGAGACCACGCCACCTTATGTTTTCTCAATCTCGTTGTGCCGTCTTGCTATCAACAGCTCAAGAAAAAATTCACGTAGGCTACAGGTCTTACATTTAGTCTAAATTTAGCCGCCCCCCTCCCCATTTGACCTTTGATTGTGCACAAGAAATATGATGGGAAAAACTGCAGTGCCCCCCCCCCCCCCCCAGACGAAGGTCTTGGCCCCCCAAAATAAAGACTCAGTTACGCCACGGTTTCACAAGAGATTTATAATGATTTATTCGACACTATTCTTTGTAGAATAACTGTAAAACAGTTATATATACATTCAAGTTTTAAAACAATATAATTTAAGATGCAGAATAATACAAATAGAAAGTTTATCTTCTACAAGTTTGTACATACGTGTAAACTCGGCGCCACACGTTTATGTCGACGTGTAACTTATAGAATTATCACGTGACGCGCTAAAAATGATGACGTAAAACACTCAAGTAGGTCACCACATGTAGGCGTACAAGTACACGTAAGAAATCTAAACCTCTCTATTTATTACAAATAAACGTGAAAATAACTAAATATTTCGAATGGGCCCTTTAATTTCTTAAGCAATTTTCTAATAAATATTTAATACAATAAATCTTATTTTTACAATGGTAAGCAATATTTTTGGAGTCTTGGTGTATCCTGGGGGCACCTTATGGTATACTGGGAGTGTCTTGACGGTAAATAGTTGGACCCCTGTTGGTGGCTTTGGCGCATATGTGTTAATATCTGGATATGGTGTGTTGTGGTTTTCTTTACCATGTACCTTCTTTTAATGGTGCACTATTATTATTGTTGATCAGTATTTAGCATTAAAATGATACATCGGGGTTTCGCAAGTCCTTATTTTTGAAATTATTTCCTGGAAAACCCCCCATATTTGACCAGTTTTAAGTCATTATTCGAATCTCAATCACACTTTATTAACATCTTACAAACAACCCATACATAATATCGGGGTACTTAATGCCATTATACTAGTAGACTAGGACACTGTTTCACGTTTTCTGTCTTCGAGGGGGAAATGAAAAAAGAATTGCATGGGGCGATCTGAATAAAAATTTACAACGCGGGCTTGAGAATCAATTCTCATGTTTGCTTTTCCTTAAAATTATTTTAACTGATTCTTTAATGACACAAATAAATTGCATGTTTCTACTGTAGTTGATCTATGCAACTGACGCTTTGCACACACACAAACTTATTTTGATGTCTTTGCATACAGATGTATCATGAGCGCATCTGGCAGAGATAGCTATCGATGTCACCATGCTTCAGGGTATTCGAAACGGAAAGCAAAATAAGAAAAAGAAAGTAAAGAGAAAGAATTGTGGAAAAAGATTCCGAAAATGACGGATATCTTTCGAAGAGCCGGGTCCAACTCATGCGGATCGGCCTCTGAGACCTCTGAGACTACAGTAGTGCAACCGTCTTCTTCAGCAAGTGGCAATAGTCAGTTGATATCGACTGAAACAGTCGAACAGGAGCAGCAGCAAGGCACATCAGTGGCTGTTAAAATGAGTAGAACGACGGAAACTGAAACGAGTGAATCAGAGTATGAGGTTGGGCAAACATTGCAGTCCACGGGTTCTTACTCTACTGATCTTGGTGAATGGAAACCATGTATTACTGATGACGTGCATGAATATTGGATTTCTAAAGGAAATCTGCTTCATTGCCCGCACGCGGATTCTGATTTCTGTAATTCCTCACGAATGTACCAAAATAAGAAGACTGCCCGACACTGCCAAAAGTCGTTCTTTATTCATGTGCATAAGCCAACAAATTATCGTATTTCGAGAAACTGGTTATGCTATTCACCTGGCAGAGGTTGCCTCTTCTGTTTTCCCTGCAAACTTGTTTCTGACAACTCAGTTTTTGCAAAGCAAGGCTTTAACGACTGGAAGAATGCCAACAATCTGATACATCCTCACGAAACTAGCGCTGCACACCAACAAGCGATGATTGTCATACTTACACGCAAGGACAGCGAAAAATGTGTTGACTCTCAATTAGTTAGCCAAATTGAGTCAGAACGTGACTACTGGCATGCAGTACTTGTTCGCCTTTCAGAAATTATTCGGTTTTCGGCAGAGAGAATGAATGACTGAATGTTTAACGACACCCTAGCACGAAAAATACATGGGCTATTGGGTGTCAAACTATGGTAATGCAAATAAATAAAGTGATGATCAACATCAATATAAAAATTCAAGATTTAAACAAAAACAGTGTAGAGAACTGTGCAAAAACACAAATATCACAGATAGATACTGAATTTTACTCAAAATTTCAATTTTGTGCTGTATTGGCCATTCTCACAGGCATCAATTTGGGACTTGCTAACAGAGGTGCTTTATGTGAAACCAGTCACACCGTGGATATGGAAGGACCTCTGTATGAAGACTTTTTAGACATCAAACGTTATCTCATCAATGGTGTCAACCTACAGATCAAACTGTTCCGGACCAGGCCTTCGTTCCATCTGATGGCAGGAGAAGATAATCCTGATTACAAAGTCAAGATCGAAGACGTATACCTCAGAGTCTGCAAAGTGCAACCCAATACGACCATCATCACGGCCCACGCCAAGGCGTTGCAGGACACTGAAGCCAAATATCCATTCACGAGGAGTGACATCAAAGTGGCCTCCATACCCAAGGGACAACTGATTTTCACCTGTTTCAAACTAAATGTCCCAACAAAGTTGTGGTGGCACTGGTCTCTGCCGAAGCAGTGAATGGCCAAAAATCCATTCAATTTTGCCATGTACGATCTGGACATGATTGCCTTGTACGTGAATGGTGAATCCTTACCGGCTCGACCTCTGCACGGATAAACAATCAGTACATCTCGGCCTACAACAGTCTGTTCGAAGGAAGAGAATAAACAGGACTGGACGTGTCTAGAGAGGATTTTAGAAGTGGATATGCTCTGTATCAATTCACCTTGGAACCATGAAGGACGGATACCTGGATCTTATAAAAAGGGGTAATCTACGACTGGACTTGACCGTTTCTGCCTTACCAGAAACGGTCAACTGTTTGATCTACTCGGAAGACAACCTTCTGCTTCAAATCGACGGAGCCAGGAACATCTTGTACGTGGAACCATGAACACTTTACAGAATGTGCTCTGAACGCCGATCCGGTCACGAGACACGTCAGAGTCTATGCTGCACATGAACTTCCACAACACCGACCGACTCGTTTTCCACGAGGATTCATTGTGAACACAGAACCCTCGATAATGAAAGGACAACACTTGGTGGCGTTATGGTTAGACAGTGCTAACCATGGACAATTCTTTGACAGTTTTGGAAAGCCTCCAGAATATTACCAGAGACAATTCCGAGCCTTTCTGCAGATCCTCGTTCAGAGACATTCAAAATTATTTTTGTTCTGATACTGTAGTCAACAAAGCTATCGTGTATCAGTTTGCCTTAACATATTTCAATCATTGTACATTATAGTTTTTGCCCTCTCGATGTAACCCAATGTGTGTGTCCATTGCATGTGTTGTTGTCTCTATAGAGACCAGAGATTGTAATTAGAAATAAATGAAAAACAACCCAAAATTTCGCTAGCCCACACAAGTCCCGCTCGAATCGATGGACAGTTGGGAGGTATGGCACTGTGTTCTGTTTTTACTACAACACAACATCAACATAACAACTAATACATTTTTCAAATCATTTATTTGCTCCCGTTTCAAAACAGTGGATATAAGGGTTAAGGAGCAGACCTCTATTTCACTTTACAATGATTTCCATTTAAATAGTTTTTTCTTTCGTTGTGGTATTCCTGGTGGCCGCTTCTGTCTCTGTATGGTTGGTTCCATCTTTATTGATTTCTCTGGGTTCAGCATCATCTTTGGGGCCATTGTCTTCTTTTTCACATCAGCCACGGGTTTGGATACAATGGGAGGTGTTTGCCCTTTTCCATCTTGACACTCTTCATGTCGTGGGACATCCATCACTTGTCTTTTTAATAGTCATATATATTTTTCTTCAGGTATTAGAATGTTTTTTGTCACGTGTTGCATTATACTGTCTTTAACAAGGGTGCTATACTCTGTTGTACGAGTACGATGATATCAGCTCTTAGCACTTGTTTCTTCTTCTTGACAGAAACCGTCTTGTCACCCAACACACGTAATACTTTTTTGTGTATCTTCAACTTTTCAAATGCCTGTTTGGAGAGTGGAACGTCACTGTGCAATATAGTGGCAATAATGAAGGTCAAGGTTTTTAACTGATCCTTGGTTATGTTTCAACAGCAGACTTTTCTGTTTTGTCGATTTACCAGACAGCAAGAACTGCAAGAACATCAGGTTCTCCTTGATGACTTGAGACATTTTGACGTGGCTTTGAAAA
This sequence comes from Gigantopelta aegis, assembly GCF_016097555.1. Taxonomy (NCBI): domain Eukaryota; kingdom Metazoa; phylum Mollusca; class Gastropoda; order Neomphalida; family Peltospiridae; genus Gigantopelta; species Gigantopelta aegis. The sequence continues at coordinate 43,833,345 of NC_054699.1, read as the reverse complement.
TACAGTGCTATTTATACTCTTGGGACGTAGACGATGGAGTCTTCACTGGGAAATATCCGAGTTTTGTCTTAATTTGTCATCGGTGTGGGGCGACATATCCACCACCAAATAATTAAAAGGGGTCTTCATGGCATCGCTGTACGCTTCTACCAAAACACCTGCATGTCCTGGAAACAACTGACGGCCCAACGTCATGATCTGTGATGTATCTCTCACATTTCTAAAGAGGACAAGATACCAGGTGTTAAAAGCAATGGTTCTGGCAGTCTTTCCCTGTCCATAGAGATTTTGGGTAATAAATACGACGCTCAATCTTCTGTGATGACATCCTTGAGTAAACAACAGTTCTATGTCTTTGTGCTCTAGTACGTGATTCATCAAGTTATCCAAGATGATAAGTCCATGTTGTCCGTCGGCAAACTCTTCTATTTCTGTCTGCGTGGGTAATCCCGAATGAAACATTAGGTTAGGTATATACTTTTCCATCTCGTCGTAAAGTGTCTGGTACACGCCATAGCAATACATGATTTTCTTTGGAGGGTCTTTGACGTACATGCCATTCAGGTTCTTCAGGAGTTTGTACACCCACTGAGTCTTACCAGCGCCCGTTGGACCTGATACACACATGCTCGAACAAGGTTCGAATGGAGCCAAACTCTGTTTCCCACAAAGGTCGTGTGGGATCAACCACTGCTTCGGGACTCCACGAAATGGCACTTTTAGGTAATGTGGGTTTCACTGCTTCAAATGTCTCCTTTCTCAACCACGGTACTCTGTCTTTCAAACTGTGCACTTGAGACAGATGATTAGACAGTTTCAATAAATTCTTGGCCTGACATCCAGGAACGGGACAATCTTTTCTGGCATGACCCATCTCTAAGAACCGATTTTGCTGAACTGACAATATTTTTCTCAATGACGTCTATTTATAATGTGTCCCTCCATCATACAGATGTGTCACTCCACTCTCAAATGTGTTCCTTTATGTGTCCCTCCAACGTAAAATGTGTCCCTCCAACATAAAATGTGTCCCTACATGTGTCCCTCCAACATAAATTGTGTCCCTGCATGTGTCCCTCCATTCTTAATTGTGTCCCTCCAACATAAAATGTGTCCCTGCATGTGTCCCTCCATTCTCATGTGTCCCTCCATATGTCCCTTCAACATAAAATGTGTCCGTCCAACATAAAATGTGTCCCTCTGTGTCCCTCCATGTGTTCCTTCAACATAAAATGTGCCCCTCTGTGTCCCTCCATGTGTTCCTTCAACATAAAATGTGTCCCTGCATGTGTCCCTCTATTGTCCCTCCATATGTCCCTTCAACATAAAATGTGTCCCTCCAACATAAAATGTCCAAATTGTCTTGAATGACACGCTTGGTGTACACTATCTTGTACTTTTTCTCTTCAACTTTGTTGTAAATTTTTCTCTTCCTTTTTTCTCGTGAAATTTTGGATGGGTTCGTCACAGTGAGGGTAGTATCTCTGGTGGGTGACAAGACTATCTCGAGGATAGCTTCAAAGTTGATGAGCTGTGCATTGGCATAGTTTAAGGAAAAACCTCGCACCTTGCACACTTCTGAGCCTTTATTGGTTCTGTAGCCATAATTTTTTGGACCACCAGAAACAAATTCGGTGATAAACTGACCATCCAATTCGTCAGTCAGTTCTCCGAGATAATCTCCCAGAGGGGGCTGATAGTCTCCAGGTCTTGCCACGAAAATTACGTGTCGTAATATAACACATTTTCGCCCAGCTGTTCCAACACACTGTACAACTTCAATCTTGCCCATGAAGTGGTAAACGTTGCAAGAAAAACATTGGTTTTTAAATCTTCTGGGATGAAGGTGGACGTGTGTTGATATTCAAGCTGCAAAATGGTTTCTGTCAACACGTGGAAATCGATGATGTCTTTGGTGGGATCTGCCAACATCTGGAAGAAAACGTCTGCATTGTTTTCGTGGATGAAGGCAGACTGTTTCATATTCAGACGTTGACCATACTTCCCCCAGAAACTGTTCAGACACAGTTTAGCCAGCGAACGAAGTCCCGGATTCTTTGTGATTTTGTTTTGGTCCAGCTGTACGCCCTCTTTGTCTCTGTACTGGCTAATATATGTGTCCTTGTCTTCATCGGTGATACACCATTCGGGCTATCCACTGGCTTCTTGTTTTAGCTTGAGAAAGGTGTTTATGTACTCAGCAAAGAGACCGCCATCACGTGTTGTTGGATTGTACTGTGTTGTTTCAGGCCAATGGTAGACCTCGTAGACTCTGATGATTTGGTACCCCTTTTCCATGGCTTTAAGAATTTCTGGTATGCACCAGGTTCCAATGATGTTCCTCTCTTCATCCGAATGATGGCATGGTGTTTGTAGTTCCTGATCCGAACAGGTTCTGCACAAAGGAAATTTGAGTTTTCCATTCGAACGGTAAGGCAGAACAGGATGGTACAGTTTTCTAGGAGGGGCAACTTTTACCTTAGTATTGATGCAGTGGCTTGAAATCCTTGTGTATGATTTCAGGATGTCCTATGGGATACTGACAATATTTGTTGACCCAAGGGTATAGAGACGTGAAATCCACGTACTTGACTTCTTCTCATTCCTTGACTTTGTAGTGTAATGTGCTGGTATTCGTTCTTCTTCCAAAGAATGAATCTCTGGGATTTAGTCGGTCTTGAAGATCTAACGAGTTCACAAACTGTGACAGTTCTCGGTTGGATTTCAGAAGATGGTTAAACTCGTGTTCCCAGATTTCGATGACTTTGTATCCTTTCTTTTTCAGTTCTTCTCTCTGTCTACAGATTAGGGCATACAGTTCTTCAATGGATTGATTGGTTCTAGGATGGATGGTGTTGAACGCTCGTGTGGGCCGTGTTCGTCTTAGCACAGAAACCATCCAGTCGGTAATGATTTCCTGGTACCAGATGTTCCCCTCCATTGATTGCATGCTGTATCTGGTACTTTTTCTGATTTTGGTGTTGAACCCATTCCATCCACTGGATGGACACTCTGCGGACCTGATCTTTTTGGATGTACCCCTCACTTGGAACTTGAGCAATGGGACTGGGTACAATTTCAGACTTGAGGATGGTCATCCCACGATCTCTCAACTCTTCTTCCGTCAGCCATAAATCAGGTTTCACCTTGATGGATCCATCCTCTCTGACCGTCATCCAGTCTGTGATTTTCTGGGCATCTGTAAGTTTGACATGCTGATGTTTCTTGAGAAATTTGCTTTGAAAGATGCCCATACATACCGAGGCAATGGTGATGTACTGGGCAAACGGGTCGATGCCATTGACGTAGGTGACAGCTTTGGTATCAAGGTCTATCTGTTTTTCACCAGTGGCTTCCAGCATCAGAGCTTGAAATTTTAAGCAGGCTTCTCTGAGAACAGTGACGTCAGAGACACAGTATTCCCTCATCTCTTTCTGAAAGTCGAACATTCCCTGTTGTTCAGTATGCCACTTAAGAAATGTTGATCTCTCCTTGGATCCCATGTAATTGACACCATACATGTTAGGTTCTGGAAACGATCCACGATAATTCTGGTTTTCTAGGGTGTTAAAATAATGGGGAAAGTATCCCTTCTTCAGTTCCGTCAAACCAAATGCCTTGGGGAAAGCAGCCAGCTTCACGAGGAGAAAATTCAAGCTGTCAATAATCCTGATGTTAAGTCCTCACTTCACTTGCAGGTACATGATTTTTGATCCATTGTAAATGATTTTTTGTGGATACATCAACTGGTCAATCATGTATTCCAGAAGAAAGTAAGCATCGTAGGCCTTGTTATTATGGGTGATAGCTGTGACATCTTTGTGGTCGTCTTGGAACAACCATTGGCAAAACCGAATATGGGCTCCGTCGCCTCGAAAGATGACTTGACGAAATCCACACGTCTGCTCACATGGTTCCTTCAAGTAATTCTTCTTCTTGTCTCGTTTCTTACAGCATGGACACCTTGACACGCATGCATGACATTTGGATGTTTCTGTGACTGGTTCGTGTTTGCACACTTCATAGGCCGTCTGTGCCACCAGGTAGTTTGGCATGTGCTGTTTGCCACACCACGATTGATGGCAATGTTGACACTGAGACAGATGACTGCAGTTGTCTCCTGCACAGGTTAGGCAGACTCCACTAGGCAGGTAACCTTCCCGGCATTGAAGTAATTCATCCTGGTGGCATTCGAAGTCGTAAAAGATCAACTTGGTATGGGCGTCGTTGATTTCTTTTGGAGGCTGGTAGCAAAGATGACCTTGGTCCACATAGTTGTTGCAGCAAAGACATTTCCCTTCCCCGCAGGTGTGGAGTTTAGGATCCCTCTCGCTTCTGTCGAGCATCTTTTTGCAGATGGTGCATTTCCAAAAACTCTCACATTTGGAGGGGATGGTGCATCCCTTCTTGTCTTGCTTTTGTTGCTTGTGACGTTGAAAGCATTCCGGCGATTGACAGGTCACGTGACAGTGATGGCACAACATCTGGACTTCGGTTTCAGGACAGTTCTGGCTATGACACACGATGCAGGTTAATGAGCAAGAATGATGTGTCTTGTCGTTGTATGGTTTCAAACAATGTTGGCAAAAGTAGGATGCCGAAAAAAATCCAGTGATGTTGACAATGGTGTGAAAATGGGGTCGTGGCAGAAAGAGTCTGGACGCATGTGATGTTTGGTCGCCCACTCGTAGAAATGTATTACCCAGTTCGGCACTGATCACGAGATCTGGCATCCCAAGACTTGTTCAAAGGCAGGGATGTCGTTCAAGTTACATGGACGATTGGTGGGTACTCCTGCCAGTTCACACAGTTTCAAAGCCAACGTTTTTTGCTCATGACGGGTTTTGTTTCTAAGATTAATGTAAAATGATTGAGGACATTTTCTGTGTTGAAGAACCAAATCGATGAGCAGTGTCTTGGGGTAAGGACCACCCATGAGCTCTTGCCAGTCCTTGCTTGAGATGCAATTCAGTTTGGCCTAGGCAACACTGATGGCACGTGACATGCACAAATCGTCGCCATTCACGATTTCGACCAGTGATCTTTTCATGTGAACCAAATTGTCAGGTCCATTGAGATCGGTCAGTGTGACGTCAGACCTTCCACCTCTCGGGATTTGTATGGTACCGACTTGAATGCTGAAAGATGCGTTCAACGGCAGGTCTTCGTTGCTCTGGAGTACTTTCTCAATGTGTCCCTAGATGACGTCAGCATTCAGTTCGGATAGTGGTTGCAGGGGTACCACGATCGGTGAATTCAGGGCATCGTGATGGACAATCACATGTCCAGGGTCGCTGCCATGTAGATCGATGGTGGCTTCTTTGAGAACGTCTTCAAACGTGTCATGCAAATCGTGGTGTAAATCTTTGAGATTTTTTCCTTTCCACTGTTCGTCAAACTTTATGTCGTAGGTCGTGTCGACTGCCGTTGTTTTCTTATGCGTCCTCGTACTTTTCTTTGTAAACACGTAGGGAGTAGATGGTGTTTCAGTGGTCACTGGAGCGGTAGCAGTAGCAACAGGACCGATCCCTCCAACTTGATTGATGGTGGTATGCTGGCGTTTCAATGGCGGCTCTGACGATGTAGATGCAGTGGTGGTGGCGACGATGGTCTCTGTGCACACTGTATTCTATGCTTCATTAGATCGGGCATTCTTCTGAATGTGACATTACAAAACGAACATGGTAGACCTTTCCCCTGTTTAACGTCGTCGTCTTCTTCTTCTTTGGAGGTAACGATAGGTTCTTCTGGTTGCCATTCCCCGTCGTCAATACAAATTCTGGCCAGTTCGTCATGGGATGGATTCCAATGTTCGTCACACAGTTTGATCAGTTCGTCGTATTCCTCAGGTGTTATGCGTGTGCTGTAACCTCACCGTGGTGCAGGGGTGTAACATTCTCTTTGAGAATGGCCAATACAGCACAAAATTGAAGTTTTGAGTAAGATTCAGTATCCGTAAAATTCTGTGATATTTGTGTTTTTGCAGGTCTTTACACTGTTTTTGTTTGTCTTGAATTTTTATATTGATGTTGATCATCACTTTATTTATTTGCATTACCATAGTTTGACACCCAATAGCCAATGTATTGTTCGTGCTGGGGTGTCGTTAAACATTCATTCATTCATTCATTCATTCATTCCATTGCAGTGGCTTCTTCAGATTGTTCCATCTCCATCGCAGCGGCTTCTTCAGATTGTTTAATTTCCTGACATAGTAACTCTACGAGTTTTAAATTCACGTATTCGTCGTTTTCCAGCCCATATTGCTTAGCCGAGGCAAGCAAGTCGTCGCTGCTCGTGAAGGAATCCACCATGGTGTTGATGGCAAAGCGATCCATCTAAAAAAAAAAAAAATACAGGCCTATGGAAGAGGGGGTTCTTTTAGGTCAGTAGTGAGGGGCATTACTGAGCAAAGACCCCCAGAATATATTTTCTTAACATTTAAAAATAACCCATTGGCACCTCTACTGGCTCGTATTGTGTAGAGATACGTTTTTAGATTAGGTCAAAGGTTTTGTCATACGTCAGACCTATTGTTTCGCATAAAATAGTACATTATATATTACGTTCATGCTATGAACAAAATGTATGATTGGCGATAGTGTAAAAACAGGTATCTGTCAGATATACAGTGAAACTTCTCTAAACCGAACACCCTTGGGACCGAATAAAATGTTCGGTTTAGAGGGGTGTTCGGTTTACTGAGGTTTTAAGAAACAGCCCATTTTTTTATTTTTACTATTAATATTACCAAGGTACAAACGTGTGTTAAATTACATTTATAAACCAACAATAACCAAATTAAAGTGGAAACTCTTTATGTAGATTGTTGAGCTTTTGTGAACAAATAACACAAATACATTTGGAACATGTAACACATTGAAACGTCAAGAAATGTTCTGAGTTTTTCTTTTAACAGTCGGGCTTAACAAAGTATTTTATTGTTACCTGCCGACGAGCACTATTGTAGCCTGTGTTAAAGATTCTATATCTTGGACATGTTTTAGGAATCGTTTATCTTTATAAACAGCAAAGTTTTTCAATTTGCTGACCATTTCCAACACTTCGACATAGCCTATAGGTCATGTCGCTTCCAGGTGGCACAGAAATCTCGGGTTCAACTTCGTTATCTAGTCCAGTCAAAATACGAAAAAAAACCCTTTACCCTGAACAAATTCCAAGAAAGCGTTTTATTGTTTTTTTTTGGTAGTATTACATGTAGGGAAAAACATACTAAAAGTTTACCAAAATAGGGTTACCACAAAGGGTCCAAATGTGACGTCAAAGAATATGGCCGCCAAAGCTATAAAATGTTAAAGGCGACTCGCCTTTCAGTGTCTGGCAACACTGCATAGTTTTCTTTGTATGATTTCATTCATGACTGTAATAAATTGATTGCACTAATGTTTTTGTCGGTTCTAACGATTGATTTTTCTTTTTTTACAGAGCTGAGAATGATGGAAAGTCAAGAAACTTGCCCCTTATGCAGCCATGAAGTAGAAGATGACGGAGAAAGAGTGGTGCGAAAGGAGCTGAAGGGATCAATAAAGCCAGTATTGAGAGGGGCGTTAGCACTGTGGTAGCTGCTGGAGCGGTGGTGCACAAGAGATGTCGTATGAACTACATAAACAAGAAACAAATAGACTTGCATAAGAAAGCTACTTCCGTTCATCGTTCACCTGCCAAGAGAGGTACACGGGTGTCTACTGGATCCTATGATAGCACGACGCAGTGTTTCTTCTGTGGACATGAAGTGGTGAAGACAAGGTCTAGTGCTGATTTCGATGACTATAGCTTTGTTAAAACGGAAGGATTTGTAAGGTCCATCTTGTCACATTGCAAACAGCGTAATGATGACTGGGCAATCACCATTCAAGGGAGAATCGCGTACTTTGGGAAGGACTTACATGCTGCAGACTGTCTGTATCATCGTTCATGTGACATTAACTTTCGGACAAATTACGGAATTCCTATGGTGGTGGATCTACTACAAAGAAACCACGGAAGGTAGGGAGGCCGATGAACATGGACCAAGAGCAAGCGTTCTTGAGAATGTGTGCCTTTCTCGAGGACAACGATGAAGAGCAACTGACTGTCACAGATCTTGCAAAGAAAATGACGGAGTATCTTGTAGAAGGAGACAGTGCTACCTATAGTAATAAATGGCTGAGGTATAAGCTGGAGGAGAAGTATGGCGATTCGCTATTCATAGCAGAGTGTGAAGGGTTGCCTAACATTGTAACGTTCCGTGAAAAGACAAGAATAATCCTGAGGGACTATTTCAGTATTCAGGAAAAGGATGAAGAAGCCCAGAAGAGAGCCATCATAGAGACTGAATGAATGAATGAATGAATGAATGTTTAACGACACCCCAGCACGAAAAATACATCGGCTATTGGGTGTCAAACTATGGTAATGCAAATAAATAAAGTGATGATCAACATCAATATAAAAATTCAAGACTTAAACAAAAACAGTGTAAAGAACTGTACAAAAACACAAATATCACAGAATTTTACGGATACTGAATTTTACTCAAAACTTAAATTTTGTGCTGTATTGGCCATTCTCAAAGAGAATGTTACACCCCTGCACCACGGTGAGGTTACAGCACACGCAGGGGTCATAGAGACTGCGGCCAAACTCATCAAGAGCGATATCAAGTCTACGATCCCATCTTCAACCGATGAATATCCGAAGACTTCTTCACTTGAATGTCAGTCTGCCTTAGATTATCTCCCCCTGAGTTTGCGTTGCTTGCTTGAAAACCTCTTCGTTGGAAAGGACATTCACAGGAAGGTCGCAAGCATTGGACAATCAGTTGTTCAGGCTGTACGCCCCAGGGCTGTAGTAGCTCCATTGCAGCTTGGGTTAGCAGTCCAGCTCCATCATCATTTCAGGTCTCAATTTTTTGTAGACAGTCTCCCAGCCATGGGATATTGTTCATCATATTCGGAAGTTCAGCGATTCGAGGAAAACGCTGCCGCTTCTGTTGGCCAGGATGTACTCGGTGGTACCATAGACAAACTGGATACGGCACTGCTGTTCGCTGCGGACAACGTCGATCATAATATCATCACGTTAGATGGGAAGGGGACTTTCCACGGCATTGGGATGGTAGCTACTGTGACTCCAGGAAGGAAGGTCAGTCGCACTGTTCTCAGACGGAAGACTGCGGACTTGGAGATAGTTGAACAAAGCAGAGTTGATATAATGGAATACCGTTTCGCAAAACACACTCGCCGAAACATAAAATTCAAGCCCTTGCCATTTCTCGACGCCATTGACCATCGGGTTGATGTATTGTGGGAGATGTCTTTACGCTTCAGACAGCCTGCACCGAGCTGGAATGGAATGATGCACATGCTACATAAAGACTGTGATCATCCGGGGTCGTCTTCGGTAATCTTCCTGCCCATCATTGACATGTATTCCGGAGACAAGTCATGCATCTTCTCCACTCTCGAGTATCTGTGCAACCTTGCTGATAAACACCGATCCGCTGCAGTTGTTACATTCGATCAGCCACTCTACTGGAAAGCATCAGAAATCAAACACGAGGTGCCTGAAGACAGCCCGGTTCGAGATGTTGTCCTGATGCTCGGCAGCTTCCACACATCGATGAATCTTATGGGTGCCATAGGAACGTTGTTGGATGGGAGTGGAATCAAAGAGATCTTGGGAACAATTTACGGTGACAATGCTGTGCAACACATCATGACTGGAAAGGCAGTTCAGCGTGCAGTTCGTGGCCATCTCCTCCTTGATCAGTGTCTTACACAGCAAGTTGCAGACAAAGTACTTTGCGACCATCCCGGTTTTGCAGACCTGTTGCAAGAACTTGAGCAGTTGTATGCTCAGACACTGACAGGGGACAGTGACTTGAATTCGGTCATCACTTCTACCTGCCTTAGTGAAATTGTCCACCAAAAGAAATGGATTATCCGCTCACTCTCGCACCAGTAAACTATGGCTGAATTACCAACAGATGGTAGGAATTGCAAGGGAGCTTATCGAGGCTGATCGTACAGGATCCTGGCTGATGCACCTTCATGCTGTAGCCGAATGTTTGCCCATTTTTGCAGCTGCTGGGCATGGGAACTATGTGAAGTCCGCCTACCTTTACCTCCAGTCAATGACCACTCTGGAAGATGATATGCCATCAGTGTTCCATAGATTTATGAATGGCTTGCATGTTGTAAGGCGTACTGATCAGTACTGGGCAGGCCTGGGTTGCGACCTAGTCATCGAGCAAGCTCTGATGCGCTCCCTAAAAACTGCAGGAGGACTCACCAGAGGAAATGGAATGTCCGAACATCAGAGGGCCTTGTGGACTCTGTCTGTGCCAGTGTCCTCTTCCTACAGTGATGCAATGCAGGGTTTCACTCGCCAGAGCTTTGTCACCAGTGAACAACACAAGGAGGCAAGAACGTCAAGGACGAGAAGAGATCGTGAAGACCTGGAGAAAATTGCAGATAAACTCGAGACCTTTTCACCTTTCTCTGATGAAGTGTCTCTTCGCAACATTATCACCGGTGTCAATGCAAATAAGGATGTGAATGTCCATAACCTGTTTACCATTGGCAGAGAAATAGTGGCAACAATGGAGGGTCAATCACTGTTTTCAGTTAAGTACAAGCGGTCAATGAAAGTCAAGACCCTGGCATCTAGTGTGGCAGTTGACGTTGCTAAGGACAAAACAACAGACCCCGCTCTTTTGTTCCAAAGGTTTCTTGTGGTGTCTCAAACTGCTGATCTTTCCCTTGATGAGGTGATGGCCTATGAACTTTCACCATACCCACCATCCCTCTTTGAGGCAAAACATCTCTTACGCAAACCAAACAAAGCACACCTGATGGCTGCTATAAAAGAACAGAGTTCAGATGACGCAGTACTCAAGGATGTACCAGAAGTGGAACATAATGTTCTTGACGGAGGTTCTCTTCTCCATCGACTGAAGTGGTCAGAAGGAAAGACATATTGTTCAATTGCTGACGACTATGCATCTTTCACAGTAAAGCACTATGGTAAGGCTACGATAGTATTTGATGGTTACATTGGAGGACCAAACAGTAAGGACATTACCCATCAGAGACGGCGCAAAAATCGAACAAGTAACAAAGTGAACATTGCTGAAGGAACGAAATTTGTCGGGAAAAAGGAGGATTTCCTTTCGAATGTGGAGAACAAACAGTCTCTTATCAATCTCATTTCACAACGCATGAAGGACAGAGGTTGCCACGTAATACAATCAGAGGGGGATGCAGATGTGGAGATTGTTAAGGCAGCAGTGTCAATGTCATCCAACAAAAGTACTAGTCTCATTGGCGAAGATACAGATCTATTGGTGTTGTTACTTCATCACGCGTCAACCAGCGATGGCAACAAGCTTTATTTCTACTCGGATAAAGGGAGTCCTGCAACAGTATACGACATTAAGGTTATGAAGAAGTTGCTTGGAAACGATGTCTGCAGTAGTCTTCTGTTCCTGCATGCATTCACGGGATGCGATACCACTTCCGCGGTTTTTGGAATCGGAAAAAAAAAAACTCGCTCTACACAAGGTTTTGAAGGGAGACTCTGTCTTAAATAGCTGTGCTAAGATGTTTTCCACACCTAAGAAAAACATAGCTGAGATTGAAGACGCTGGGTGTAAAGCGATGGTGGCATTGTTCGGGGGCAAACCTGGAGACAATCTGTCTGCAATGAGGTATTCTAGTCTCTGCCAAAAAGTTCGTTCAGCCAAAAGCTTTGTTACACCTGAACGACTGCCACCGACCTCCTCTGCAACGAAGTATCATGCCCTTCGGAGTTACCTCCAAGTGATGCTTTGGATGGACAATGGTGAGGCCATGGACACTACTGAATGGGGATGGGAATTGCAGAACAACAGTCTAGTTGCAATGATGATGGATACTTCACCTGCGCCAGAAACACTTCTGAAAATAATTCACTGCAATTGTTCTCGTGGTTGTAGTACACTTCGGTGCACTTGCAAAAGACACGGACTTATCTGTTCACGGGTATGCGGACCATGTCAAGAAGGGCATTGTGACAATATGAGTGAGGAAGCAGTGTCTGATGATGAAAATAGTGACTATTGAACTGACACGGTTATTCAGTGATGAAGTAGGTCTTAAAATGCACTGTGTATTCTATAATTTTTAGAAATGTACATGTATGTCATGACGTCATTGATGACGTCATTGATGACGTCATGACCTTGCCTGTCCATGTAGTTAGTATAAAACTTTGTATAATTTTTTTTATATCAAAATATATAGTATAAAAAATGCAAACTCTTCTGTAACCTACAGCTACAGCTTTGAAATAAGGAAATATTGGTTATTTTTAGTGCGATGGCTGTCATCGTCTTATGACGTCATAGTTAGGACCTTTGTGGTGATCAATTTTTGGTAAACTTTTAGTATGTTGTTCCCCACATATAATAGTAATAAAAAAAATCATAAAACGTTTTCTTGGAATTTGTTCAGGGTCAAACCGTATTTTGACTGGACTAATCACTGCGATTATCTTCGGATTCATCAGTTGATCAGTAACTCGTTTTCCCAATTATCCGAATTGTCTTCAATGGGAGCATCAATATGTATCAATATACTGACCATCATACAAATATAATAGTTTTTTTTTTTTTTTTTTTTTTTTTTTTAGAAGGGCATGTGCATTATTATATCATGCACATCTTTTTCTACCTTCAATAATTGTTTTTTTATTTTTATTATTTCTTCCTTTGTTGATCGAACTCTGATTGGTTGTACCATCCTTCTGTTTCTGAAAACAAGAAAGAAAACGGTTGAAATTTCCATTAAATATGTATATTGTATTAAATTAAAAATAAAAATGAACAAGATGTGTATCTTATATAATTTTTTAATTTGAAGAAAGAAAGAGCAAGAATTATAGTTATATTAAATAAAATACTCACAAATAATCCCCCATCAATAAATTTTGTAGAAGCGGGCATTCATTTTCTTCTTCCTGTTAAAGTAAAATATAAAAGAAATTACTTCATATTTGAAGCATTCTACTAATAAAGTCTTATATTCTTTTCTAATGATTCTAATAAGATGGTGTTGATAGAAATACCGAATGAAAAAAAAACCCCGCACTAAACATTTCAATTGATATTTAAAATCATTTTTGGCAACAAACATACAAACAAACAATTATAACAAGACTGCTATCACACACTGTTATACCTTAATTACACAACAGATGCTTACTCTTTTTCTTTTTCTTGTCAAATCAAGTGGTCTTTCTTGTTTGATTTCCTCTTTCTTCTTTCTCTCTTTCTCTTCGTTTTCTTTTCTCTCTTTCTCTTCGTTTTCTTTTCTTTCTTTCTCTTCTTTTATCTTTCTCTCTTTCTCTTCTTTTTTCTCTTTCTCTTGATTCTCCTCCTTTTCTTTTTCCTTTAGTGCGTCATCACTGAAAACAAATATTACAAACGGTCATCATATATATTTTTAATATATCTATATCATAATATAATTTTTAGAAAAGGTAAACTATACAATTTAATCTGACTAAGTAATATAGTGTATGTTTTGCAATATGATCTATAATAAAACTGAGCATTTACATTTGTCAAGCATGTTTATAATGTACAACATAAAACAGTAGGCCCACTTACGGATAATCTTCAAGTAATTTGAAGAACTCGTCGAGACTGTAAATAAAAGAAAAATAATGCACGCACGCACACACAGAGAGAGAGAGAGAGAGAGAGAGAGAGAGAGAGAGAGAGAGAGAGAGAGAGAGAGAGAGAGAGAGAGAGAGAGAGATGAACAGTAAGAGTCATTGAATTTCTTGGTACTTGTAAATTACATTAGTAAAATATAATGTCAAACAAAAATGTATTGGTGTTTTTAACAACAACTCTCTAATTTTCCAAATGTTCATTGCATTTGTGTTAAAACTTCAAAAGAAATTTCTTTAAATATCCGTTATAGTAGTAAAATGTTATTCAAAAATGATGAAAATAATTATTTCAGAATAAAATATTACAAAGTTAATATTAAGTAGTATATACATACGTAGTGTCGTCGAACCAGTGTTCCATGGTGCGTGTCTGTAGAGAGACATGCCTCATGTTCTTAGTTTCATGAAGCGCGCCAAAATCAAGGGGAAAAAACCCTTTACTTGTAGTATACTATATAATTTACATATCTAATTTACATATGCCGTTCTGATTTTCTCGGAGGCCTTCACATATTTAAGAAAATGTCAAGGATTTTTAGTCATGTTAGTGCGATTCCAATTCCCTCATTTTTTTTTTTTTTGTAACAAGTAAGTTCAATGCCACCATATTGCCGCATTAAAACAGGCCACATCAGTGCACGGCACAAATACCATATTTATCATATGAACTCTTGACATTCACTGGTTCTAAAACTCTGGCGCTCAGATCATTATCAATGACTCGACCTAGTCCGTCGACACCATTAGACAACAAGTACACAACTGTGTAATGTTTTCCAGGCGCTAAACATTTGGCTGGAGTGTAAGAAACACTTTGCGAAAATACCGATGGGTTCACTCACCGTAACTGATACGTTAAGGGCGTTTGAATTAAAATTAGAGTGATTATACAAACTGAAGTTCGCTACTTATAAGGCACACATTTATGTTTCATTGTGTTTATGAAAATTAATAAATAGTTTTAACAAAGACCATTCGGTAATTGTTTAATTGATAGATTTAATATGATATGGTATACAATAAGCATAATACCACCCCCACCACCACCCCTTGACATTCATATCTGTCACACTGTCGGTCTTATGGCTAGAATGTATTGGGTTCGTATCACTCTGTTGTATCGCTATTGTATGTCAACGGTATAGAAACGTGTTTTTTTTTTTTTTTTTTTTTTTTTTTTTTTTTTTTTTTTTTTTTTGCATTTTACACGAATCACATATTCATCTTATTTGTTTAAACTGTATTTTTTTCTTACAAATACACCAGTTACTCCGTAGAGTTTGAATTACACTCTTTTTATATTGCCTAGATTTTTTCATGTATTTCTTTAATGACATTATTGTGTGAAGAGTACAAACAATGTTTTTTGTACAGTTATGCATGTGTATCATTCAAATAAGTAGTTTCATTATGATTATATAAAATAAATAAACAAAGGCTGAAATTATACCGACAAATATTGCGTGTAGTCTTGTGGGGGAAAAACAATTATGTACATTTGATGCTTTATTATTTTTGGACGGTAGGTGAGAAACTCAGGTGGGTTATATTTTTTTAGATGGATCGCTTCATCGTCAACACAGCTGCCATAGTGGGAGTCTTTCACTAACAGTGAAGAGTTGCTAGGCTGGGCCAGACAGTTTGGTCTAGAAAACGATGAACACGTTAATATGAAATTGATTGAATTTAATTTGCAAGGAAATCAATCAACAATCCCAGGAAGATAGTACATCCCCATCGGTTCCCGAAATCAGTGATTCTGAGAACTTGTGGTCTCCTGAATCCATAACACAAGAAGAATACGAAGAATTGGTCAAATTATGTGATCAACACTGGAATCCAGAATACGACGAACTTGCCCAACTATGTATCGATGATGGAGAATGGCACCCAAGTGATGATGAACCCTCCAAAATAGCAACAGATAAAAAGAAAAAAGGCCTGCCATGTCCGTTTTGTTCTGATACCTTCAGACGAATGCCTGACCTGAGAAAGCATAAACTGGAGTGTGGAAAGAGACCATTGCCACCACTGTCATCATCGTCGTCGTCGTCGTCACAACCGTCGTCATCATCACCAGAACCACCGATAAAACGCCAGCGCACAATCAACCAGATGGGTGGAATTGGACCTGTTCCAGAAGCTCCTACCACTCGGTCTTCACCATATACTTTTAAGAAGAAAGGTGTGAGGACTCACAAGGAGACGGCGGCCACTGACACGACGTTCGAAATTAAATTCAACGAACAGTGGCAAGGGGAAAAACTCAAAGATTTACACGGAGAATTACATACCATGTTCCAAGATGTTTTGGAATGAATGAATGAATGAATGAATGAATGAATGTTTAACGACACCCCAGCACGAAAAATACATCGGCTATTGGGTGTCAAACTATGGTAAAATGCAAGAAAAGTGTGATGATCATCATCAATATAAAAATTCAACAATTAAATAAAAACACAGTGTAAAGGACTGTGTAAAAGTACAAATATCACAGATAGATATAATTAAAATTTAGAATAAAATTCAGTATCTCGTAAAAACTGCAATAAAAGTTCTGGATGGAATCGAAATGATTCCATCACATTTCTTTGTCCAAATATATCTTTTCGAGTTGCTGACAACTGCTTACACTCCACCAAAATGTGTCGCACAGTCAGAAGATACTGGCAGTGCTCACACTGAGGTGGAGGATCTTTCTTCAAGATAAATGAATGGGTTAAGTAAGTGTGACCGATGTGGGCACGACACAAAAACTATTCATCCTTCCTGCACCGTCTATAGGAGGACTGCCACTCTCCCCAAGACTGGCTTGATAGCATGAAGCTTGTTCGCAACCTCACCGTCCCAATCACGTTGCCAAATCGAAAAGATAAATTTGTTAATACC